>NW_009952533.1:11182548-11219689 GCF_000747805.2 Chaetura pelagica | reverse complement strand
TCCTGCTGTTCACTCTTCTGTAAATGCTGATCAGTTCCCCTCTGGTCACTTCTGAGTCATCCAGGGGACTGATCTATTGTCTCCTTTATTCCATGGCTTCTGGATCTATAGCTAGAGCAGACTCACACATGAATGATTGTTCAGTGTTGCCAACATTTTTAGAAGAGGAGATGTGTGCTCTACCACTTAGCCTACTTTGACAGTTGACTACCATCACTTTCTTATGTGGAGCTCAAAATCAACTCCTCTGTTGCTACAGTAGTTAATATCAAAGCATCTTGCCACTGAAACAAAATACAAAAACATTTCAATGAGATGAGGGAATCCTGTTAGTAGTGTGAACGTCAACTATTTGGCTCATTTAGAGCTGTGAAGCCTTGCAAAGTGAGTATTAACATCCACTTGGGGGAAGAGAATGAATATTGATTGCTCTGAGACTATCTGGAGATCTTGAATCACAAGTTTTTATCTTTCCTGGCTGACTTCTGTAATGGGCCAAACAGTATGTTGCCTAGAGTGGTGCATCTCCTAGTGGTTTTGGATTTGCTATTTATTTGTTTTTATTGAGTGCTGCCTTGACATTTGAGGATCACATTGTGACTTAACTCTAGAAAGCTGAGTAACTGAATTTGTATGAAGACCTTTGACAGAATTACTTGTATACTGACTGTTTTGACAAAGGAAAGGGATTTCTTTGAAGATCTTCAGAAAGAGATAGCTGAAGGTGACATTTCACCTCAGTTAAACCTTGAGCATGGACATACTCCCACAAAATTATTTTTTTAAAGGTTGTAGCAATAGCTGCGTTTACTAGTTAGTTGATGGATTTAACCATGTAAGATTATTGCTCAGTCAAGAATGCTGAAAGGCAAGGTGTGTGGTGTAGTGTAACAGGAGATGCAGCAGTAACTCTTTCAGATGAGAATTTTCAGGCCAGATGGCAAAAGTATAATTGCATGCTCTTCCTCAAGCCCTATGTCAGACTCACTGTCCTATAATCTCAGAGGATTTGTCATGCAAGTACCTTTTTAAGGTAGAAATCACAAGGTACTTATTAGGACACAGGAAAAGAATATGCAGAATTGCTTGAGTCAGTGCCAAAGTTCTGTACCTCTAGAACATCTGTAAAGGACTTGCAGAATTGTGGAGCATTCAATACTGTAGTTAAGGATGAAATTAATTTTCCTGCAAAATGTGTTTGTTTTTCCAGTGCAGTTGCTTTGCAAGAAGTAAATTACAAAAATTGGCTTATCAGAGGAGAGACCAACCAAGAAGTATAGAAGTGGATTTATACTTAAATTTTATTTTTATGACATCTTTTCTACCATTTTGGTTTCCCTTTTGTCTGGTGTTTTTGTTGTGGTTGGTTTGTTTGTTTTGTTTGTAAGAATGATACGTAACATATTATCTTGTTAAAATAACTGCTAGCTGTTGTATGTTGTAGGTACTTTTTGCTCTGTGTGAACTACTTCTTTTATGGAGAGACTGTAGCTGATTACTTTGCTACGTTTGTTCAGAGAAGAGAGCAGCTTCAATTCCTAATTCGTTACCACAGGTTTATATCTTTTGCACTCTATTTAACAGGTAAGTGTAGGAAATTGCAAAAATGAAAGAATTTTGTGCTGCATTTGTTTCTGTGCTTATTTCTTTTATTTCTTTTTTTTTTTTTTAGTAATTCCTCCCCAGCTTTATGCACTTTTAGTTTCTTTCTCCTCTTGATGTTCAAGGAAATTAGGTGTTTGTGGTTCTGTTTTTCCCGTGAAAAGATTAATATAAATTTTGCTTTCACTGAGAAGAAGAAAGAAGCCCAAACAAGTGCATGATCTTGAGCGAGTTGAGCTAATAGCTCTTAAGAGAAGTTGGCATGAATTAATTTTGAGTGCTGGAGAAATGGAGCTCGATACCTGAGTACACAAATGCTATTTTGGCAGTCTTGTGGAGATTACTTGTATGTGTAATTGCTGTATTGTGCAAGTGTTTTGCTAGGTCTACAGCAGTGAGATTGACCAATGTACTTCAAAACAATTATTCAAAATGTTGGAGGCTTTATTTTGTCTGCAAAACACTCAGATGCTTGTGTCATGGGTAGATTTTCCTTCTACTTTTTAAAAGCCTCTTCTCTAGGAAGAAGAGATACAACCTCTCAGTCTTGTGGGGTATTGCTTTGTGAACATGTAAATACAGGCCACAATGTTTTCAGCAATGCAGTTAATATGACTTTAGCCTAAAATTGATTGAGGTCTCAGATAGGCTGAAGGGGCAGGAGACTGCTATGCTACAAATACTTGTAAAATATACTAAGAAACCTCATCTCTATGATGAACTGTCAGTCTGTCTGCTGTTAATTTTATTTTTAAAACCAGATTAAAATTCTACTCTGTGCTTAGATCACAAACTTGAAATCAGCTTTGCAAGACTTGACCTTTTTCAGCTGACTTTGGCTTGAGGAAGCTAACTTACCTAGTGCCTTGTGATAGCTGAAGCACAGTGAAGGGAGAGATAAGACAAGCCAGTTATGAGTGTAGCAGATCCTCTTGGTGGCTGCTGCATTGGGATGGTGCGGTCACTGAGGGTCATCCCTAGGGCTAACCCTAGTGTTAAGGGTCTTTTGAGGACCTCTGACTCCATTGGCAGAGGAGGTTGCCCTAGGGGAGAGAAGAGGTGCTCTCTTAGTCACCCAGATAGTTTCTTTCAGTCAGCAGAATTCTCCAGCACCAGCATTTCAGGCTTGCATTGCATGCAGCCATATGCCTGGCTGAGGGAAAGGCACAAGCTGGTTTTTTCCTTTCAGTTATTTCTGTTAATTATTCAAAACCAGCCTGTTGACCTGGTTTTGAGTGTTTTTTAGAGGTGATGGTCTCCTCCCCTAAAAATTTGTGTCTATGATGGGACCTTGTGAGTAATGAAATGGATGCTCTTTACTGATGTTTACTAAATTGTGTGCTCTAATGAGAATAATTCTATATGTACATTTAGCTGAATACAAGGAAGATGCTTCTAGCAGCAGAGGTACTAAAAGATGCTTTGAGGGAAGAGAATTACTGGTATATCACTGTTCAGTGTAATTAAATATCAGATGGTACAAACTATGCTTGTTTTGTTTTTTTACAGGCTTCTGCATTTTTGTTTTGAGTTTAGTGAAGAAACATTATCGCCTGCAGTTTTACATGGTGTGTATTACCCACTTTGTTGTGATCACTTACATTATGAATGTCACTAGAAACAGTCATGTCTGTATGGCCATAAAATGGCTTGGAAAGAGGGGTGTGGAAAATGTGCTTGGACTGAAAGTAACATGAAATCACATGGTGTTGGGTAGTTAATTATCTATTCACCTTGCAGCTTAATACTATATCATGGGACATGGCTTTTCCATCAGTACAAGCTTTCATTGGTGAGGCCCTGTGCATATACAATGTGGTATGTTAACCTTAGTGATGGGCTGTTATGAAAGATATTACAGGAGAAAGGGGTGTGCATCTACCTCCCAGGTCTGAAGCCAAATAGTTCAGCATAGCTGGGAAGTGGTTCTTGTGACTCAAGTGTCACTTTGTGGAGGCCTCACTAAGTACTATGAAAGGAACTTGATCTTAATCCTCATTGTGGAAGATTTATTCTGTGACACTTAACAGCAGTTCTGGTCTTTTACTCTTCTGTGCCTCAATAGAACATTAATTACTAAAAGAAACCAGTGTTTTCATCTCTCATGCTTGTCCACCTAAAAATCAGCATGGGAGCTAATAAAGGGCATGAACTTTTTCCTTGTATTGTCTTCTAGGTTGAAAACTAATTTTGTAACACCACAGGTAAAAAAAAAAACAAACAAAAAAAACAACCAAGAAACAAAACAAAAACACCCCCACAAAAAGAACCAAAAAAAACAACAACAAAAATCAACAACAACAAAACCAACCAAACAAAAAACAACCAAACAACAAAAACAAACAAACACAAGAAACCCCACCCAAACTAAAACAAATCCAAAAAAACCCACTGGCACACCACACCTCACCTTCTATATAGAAATGGTTAGAAGCAAAAGCAAAGCAGCTCCTGTCATTAAAGAACTTGAGCAATCAGGGCATTGTGCAACCCTAAGGATTTCTTACGGTTTCAAGTTCTAAAGATGCAATTAACTCCTCTGTTTCTATAGTGCTTTAGGTAGCACTTTACCATCAAGGACTCCTAATTATAGACTAGGTCTTAGCTGAGACCTGTATGAGCATGGAAAAAAATCTTTTACTCAAAAAAAAAAAAAGAAAAAGCATGCCCTGTTTGTGGGACAACTTGTCAGTCAGGGAGATGTAGCTCTTCTAGGAGAGGTGGCCTTTATCATCTAATCTGCAAAAAAAAATAAATTCCTTAAGATTGGCACAAGGTAAATATAATAATTTTTATATATTTTCTGTATATTAATTTTCCCTTGTTTGCCTTCTGGAAAGAAGGCAGAAAAAAATGTGGTATCAGTCATATGAGTTGTTGCCTGCCCAGAAGCCATTAAGATGTGACTGCCTAAGAATTGCAGTAAAATGAAAGGAAGCCATGTATATCCTGTGGATGGACAGGGAGACTAGCCATTTGGGTTTAGGGGGTGTTTCAACGTCACTATACAAATGTTAAAAATTTTGCTGCAAAGATGGTTCAATTAACCAGCAGATAATACTTTCAGAAACCTTTAGTCAGTTTCTGCACCTCCCCTTTCAGACTTCTTGAGTTGTCTTGAGTTCTCTTGTCTTACCAAGAGATTCAAAGAACTAGGACATTCCAAGTGTTAAATCATCCAGACATTTAGAGTGCTTAAATTTGGTGTTTTGTGGAAAAACTACCAGGTTTTGATTTAAAAGTTTTTGGAAAATAAAATCTATTGTAGATTCTTTACTGGTAAGCTGTTCGGAAACTGTTTTATTGTAGTACACTGGTGCTACAAAATAAACACAAAGTATGGACGGTAATACTGAGGAAAAGGGCTGTTTAAATGACCATGTGCCTAAAAATTAGCACTTTGTTTTTGCTAATCCTGAGAATGTTCATATTTAATAAGAGGGCAGGTATTCTGTTATGAAAGAGATCCATATCTGTGTAACATGACTCTTCCATGAGTTTTTCATCACCATTTTATTGTTACAGTTCTAACATGTCTTATATGTATATACAGAATATCACATTGCTTACGTTTCTCTGCTGCTTTCATGCTAAAGGGGTATGTCTTATTATATTAGATGTTAAACTGCACTTTAAATTCTGGGTAGGTAAGTTCTGGGGAAACCTGTTAAAGTTTTGGTACTTGCTTCAGAAATCCAGCTGGCTTGTGATATACTGTATGCACACATCTTATGCATTATCACTAGAACTGGTCTTTCCTGTGAGCTCCTAAGTAGCTCCTCTAGCTGACATGCCAGTATTTACCAAGGTGTATGGATTGGTGTTTTCACTAACTGTTGTGTTGTTGCGTTGTTAACAGTTCGCATGGACTCATGTCACTTTGCTGATCACTGTAACTCAATCTCATCTTGTCATCCAAAATCTCTTTGAAGGCATGATCTGGTAAGGGGACAGTAATAAACTGATATGTAATCTATTGCATTGAAAGTTCTTTTACATAGATCTGGTTAGGGACGAATTGTGGGAATGGCTAAAGCAGCACAAATTAAAGGACTTTTAATGTCTAGTTGGAAGGGGAGTCAGAAGAATTGGGAGCAAAGAGGTGAAGGAGGCAAGAGAGGAAGGAGAAACCCCTCTAACCAGATTGGCAACCACAAGTATGACAGCTTTGAACAACCACTTCACTTACTTGCAAGAAATAGGATCGCTTGCATGCTTGGTGAAATAGTTTTTGTAGCATGTTGCTGAATGGATGAAGATCCAGCAATTCTTTTTCAATTACTTGGGTGCTTCATGTTGCTCAGAGCCATTGAAGTTGGAACACTGAATTTGAAATCCCCCATCCAGCCTCCTTCCTTGCCACCTTCCCTATTAAATTCAGATTACTTAAAATATTAAAAGAGTTTGAACCTTGGATATTGTTGGGTCATCTTAATACCCCATTTCCAGTGATGTATTTAACTTTGATAATGCAGTTAAAGTTGATTACTTAAAACCACTCCTCAAAGACAGGGTGTGTTTTCCCACCTCCAGTGCTTTAGGGATAGAGTAAATTACAAGTTGAGAAAGAAGCAAAAAGCACGTGGAATTTGATTTGTGTTCTTCCAAGGAAATAATACTGTATATTCTTTTTCCTGATATATGTAGTACTGGGCAGATAATCGCAGAAAAGATGTGCTCCTGCTTATAAAGAAAACCCAAAGCCTTTTGCAAAATTTCTGTATAAACAAATTATTTTCATAGTGATCATGTTCATGTGTGAAAAACTGACCCTAGTTGCCTTGCTGGCCTACTATTTCTTATTTCCACTGATGCTAGGCAATTTGAGATATGGTCACATAATCTGATTTTTTAGCTTATTAATACATGCCTGTTTTGAAAAGGGAAAAAAAAAAAGGAGGTTAACAGACTTCAGTATCAAATTCAGATGCTGTCTGAATGCAAAGAACATTTAGAAAGCTAACACAGGCTGCTCCAAACTGACAAGAGAGAAAAAAAAAAGTTGTTTGTTTGTTTTTTTAAATTTAGGTATCATTAACTTTAAAAGGAATTTGCTTGCTCTGATGTTACCAGTAACATTAATATGTTTATATCTGTTGATTTCTTCCTAACTGTGGTGCCAGTCTCCCAGCCTGAAAGGAAAAAGCCAGCCTCTTCATGTTTTAAGCTCATGCATAAAATAATATTTTAACTTGAACTAACATGAATCTGTAATGATTTTGACTGGCTGAAAACTAAAACCAGTATAGCTAAATTGCTGCTCATGGGGGACACATTACGAAATTTAATTCCTTCTAAATACAACAGAAATAATTCCCAGAAAGAAATGCTGTTGTTCCCATTTCTGTCCTGTGTTTGGGTTTGGTCAGCTTTTTCTTTTTTACTCTCCATGAAGTTTTAATGTCTTTCTCTAGGTTTCTGGTTCCAATTTCAAGTGTTATCTGCAATGATATTACTGCTTACATTTTTGGATTCTTCTTTGGCAGAACTCCATTAATTAAGGTATTTACTTAGGCACTTCCTCACTAACAAGTTTTTAGAATTTATAGCATTTTTAATACTTGTTCAAAAACATGTTCATGGAAAAATACTTTCTGCTGTACTGCATGATGTATATATATAAAATATATATATTTTTTATATTTTATATATATATATTAAAAAAATTGACTATCTCAACTCTGAAGATTTGTAAGTGGAAACTGGGATTAATATGAATGTAATATTGACATTATGGTATAATACAGTTTGAGCCTATTTCATCATTATTGATGATCACTTTGGTTTTGGATTTCATATGAAGGTTTAACTACATGCTTACTGTACAGAAACTGTAGTCTGAAATAAGCTGCTAGGTCATTTATATTTATTCCTCATCTGATCTCACTGATGTAGCACTGAGAAGGGCTCAAGTAGTCATCTTGCTATTCTGGTAGCAGATGGATGACCCCACAGAAAGCTATGAATTATTAATTTCATTATGTTGCCATGTAAACTTGTGAGTATTTCGTTGTTTTGGATATTAAACTGCTCCTAAGTTTAAAACATGGTAGAATTTGGGGAAGAAAATGTCTTGTCTCTGTAGGCCCATGTTAGTTACTTGCTGTGTTAGTTTGCCAGTCAGTATGTAGGAAGCCAGGGTCTCCTGAAGAATGTCCCCAGCAGCAGCCTAGCACCCAGGATTCTGTTGCTATCTAAATGTGCACTTGCTAGCAGAGGTCACCAACAGACAGCAGTGTCCTTGTGCAGTTTTCCAAGTCGTCTGCTTGAAGGAGCTCAGCTGCTTAATTGGGGTCAGCTGTGGCCAGGGGCAGGCAGCAGCCTCCAGAGGCAGCAGCAGATGGGGAGGGAGCTCTCTGCTTCCTCGAGCTGCACAGTTGTACCAGCCAAACTGGGGCACTTTCCCTCCTTGCCTGGGACGGGTCCAAGCCTTACTGCTCTATTGATCATGTTCAGTGGCTGCAGCTGCCAACATTCATTATTTTACACATACCATTTTTTATTATTCTTTTTTTTTTTTTCCAAATTACCAAGTAGGAGCTTAATTTTCACAAACAAGGACCAGAAATAGAGCTAAAAGGGTTCAGTGATGCAACTGATGAGGCTAATGCTATCTCTTTTGTGCCTAGCTGTCTCCCAAGAAGACCTGGGAAGGGTTCATTGGAGGCTTCTTTTCCACAGTTGTATTTGGATTCGTTGTAAGTAACCACAGGACCTTCCTTTTCAAATTCCTGTTTTTACTTGAAATAAAACTAATGACAAATTTTGTCATCTCAAAATGCTGAAAGCCTAAGAGTTATGGGGTTTTTGGGTACTGTCATGGTTTGACTCAGGATTGGCAATTAAACAAGTGACAATAATGCTCTCAATGCCCTCCTGCTCAGGCAGGGAAAGGAGGGAGGGAATAAGGAGAGAGGTTTTCCCCATTGAAAACTCAATCAGACAGCTTTAATGAAATACTAATTATAAAACGAAATATGTACAAATATGTCAGGAATGTGGTTCACCAACTTTGCTGTCTATCTAGTCCTCTCCTCTCTACAGGAGGGTTGCAGATAGGACTCTTCTACTCCTTTTGTATCCAAAGCAGTAGATGCAACAAGCAGAGCAAAGCATCCTTGGTCTCTCAGCACGGACTATAAAACATCCAGTCATTATCAGTCCATTAGCTGGAAAACTTGTGTTCTGCTTGAAAGAGAGTTCACTAAAGAAAAAAAAAAACAGTAAAAAGAAAATCAGCTTCATCCTGGCTCAAAGCAGAACAGCTACAGAATTCTGCCAACTTGTAACTAGCTGGAAAGGTTAGGCAAGACTATCACCTTTACTGAATATATTGGCCATTTTTGCCATTACTGTTACTATATCTGAAATGTTTTTATTTATTAGTTGCATCCCCATTTTGAAATCCAAGTTTATTGACAGCATTATTTATGCTTTGTGAAGTAGTACTTTTGCATTACATACTTTATAATGACATTTCTCCTGAGAAGTAGTTTAAACTGGTGATATGGATAGATGATAATAACAGCATACAGTAACTATTCTGATAAGCAATTTATCACCAAGATCAGCAGAACTTGTAACTGCTAAACTTTGTAGAAGAAATTGTTCAAGTTTTAATGGAGAAGTGAACTGCAAGGAAATGATGAGTGGCTGAGTGGCAAGTGATGTTTTGGGATTTTAGAATGCAGAAATGTCCATTAGTTACGAATCTGAGAGAAATGAAAAGGAAAACAAGTTGGGAAATTATCACTAAGCACACTGAACATCCACATTTTTCTGTCGTCTTGAGATATTCTCCAACTTAAATAGGCTGATATTATTCCATTGTGAGTCTCCTTGTTATTAAAAAGATTTTCATTACCCTCAGGTTGCATTACAGTATTATTTTTAACTGTGACAATAAATGCCTATTTCAAGTGTCCTTGTCTTTGTTTTTCAGTTTTCCTATTTTCTGGCTCAACATCAGTACTTTGTCTGCCCCGTGGAATATAACAGTGAAACCAACAGATTTGTGACAGAGTGTGAACCTTCAGAGCTCTTTCAGATGAAGCAGTACTCTGTGCCACCACTGCTTCAGGCTGTGTTGGGATGGGTAAGGAAATAAAAAAGGCTTTGCTTAAAATTGAAATCATACTTCCCAGCTTGAGTGGTTTTCTAAACATTTTTAGAAAGGAATATGAATGCTGGTAAGTTTTGAAGGGTACGAACTGAATGATACCATGTGCTCCTCCATTGCTCAGATGGGGAGGTGATCACCCAGGCAGAATTGAAGTGCATTGCTGGAGTCACCTGAGGAAACCTGGCAGTATTCTTGTGGCCTCTATCCTCTTTGTGGTCTAAATGGATACCAGTTAAGCATTTTGCAAACAAACCTATATTTGAAGACCAACTTTTAAATTTTTGTGGAAAGTAAACAAAGGGTTGCCCAAAATCAGTAGCAAGCTTAAGAAAACTTGTGGGACTTCATTCCACTTTCAGCTGTTAGAACTGGACTTGCAGGTTTCTTCACCAATAGCATCGTGTGTGTTGGTGCCATTACTTGCATGTTGAGTGAAAAAGGAATACCAGCAATAGTTTCATGTCATGTTTCCACTGACCCTTTTCCTTACATCTAGCCTGCACATTCTTTTAAGTGAGATACACTTTTAAGGTGTATCTTACCTGTAAGGAAATGGGTTGTCAATTTTCTTAATAGACTCCAGAAGCACTCCAGCAGGAAGAGAATACCAAACAGAAACAAAGCAGTCTGTCGTTTTCTTTCCTTTAGAGCAAAGAGGAGGTGACTGGGATGAATGCAGAACAAAGGAGTTTTGCAGCTCTGCCCCTGCCTGTGCAGTGGCTTAGTGCAGAGAGGGAGGGCATGGCACGGAGGAATGCAGCAGGCTCTGCGTGGGGTTACGTGAGTGTAACACTGAAGGAGAAAAGGTGAAGTGGTTACAGGAAGGAAGCACAGCTTGGAAACTGTAGCAACCAAACCTAAGGCTAAAAGTAATTAATGGCTATAGTTGGTATTTAAAAAACCAAGATGACATCTAGAAGGAGCTCAAATATTTTCATACCAAATGAACGTACTGTTGCTTCAGGGACTTGGGGGCTGATTACAAGTTTAATACGGATTTTTCTGCATAAAAATAATGTGGACAGAGCAGTAAGAAATCTTAGTGTCCAGCTATATTGTGTATTTTGGCAAAGGGAAAGAAGTTGGGAAAGCACAGCTTTCTGCCAGTCTAAAAGAGTGCTATCGGTTAACCTTTAAAAGAGATGTTCCACATGGGCTTCTGAAGTACTTCTGCCAAGCCTTTTGTGGAAATAATTAATTTTATCTCTTTATAGAAAGTCAAATTGAATGTACTTGTTTGGGCAACAGTCTATTATGTTTAGAAGACAGTTTGCTTGGTATCAAAAGATGTTGAGCCTTGTGTTCTTTCAAGAAAATTGACTTATTAATTTCAACTCGCAAACTTTTCAGTTTGACCAAACAAATTAGCCTAAAAGAAAGGTGTCTTAAGATAACTGCGCAAAGTAGTCAAGAAGTTAATTGGTGTTGGCCAGCTGTGGTGCAAGTTAGAAACACAAGGTACAGGAGTTTTCAGCTACAGTGTTTATCAAGACTTGCCAGGTGAGGCATGCTCTGCTCTCAGTGATGAGGCCAGCATACCATTCCCTCAAAGGCTGGAGCTTGTACAATTGTCTTGAAAGTGGTCAAAGCTAAGTTACCAAAAAAAACCCCCACCAAAACAAACCATGATCCCCAAACCCAGAGAACACAAACAAAAAAAACCCAATAAAAAAATCCCAACAAGCCCAAAACACCCCAACCAAACAAACAAAACCCCTTTTTAAAAAATCTATCAGGAAGGAAAACAGGTACCTGTTGCCAATGAAGTCTCTCTTATCTGTAAAAACTTGAGCAGATCAAACGAAGTTTCAAGTCTGTGAGCAGGCTGAGGGGGAAAAATATCTGTTTAGATGAAAACCAAACAGTACTCATGGGGGTAAAACCATTATTAAATCTCCTGTTATTGCCATACACAAAGGTGACAGTATGAAGGACTAGTGCAATATTCATGTCTATCTTGTGAGAGCACTTGGAAGAAGTGACAGTGAATTGTGTGAAGTTGACAAGTTTGTGGAAAGCACTGGGCCACTTAATAGAGCAATACTAGGAATTTGTGGAAAGCTTGTTTATAGGAAATGGAAATGGAGCTGGCAATGCAGAACCAGGAGATTCTAGAGTGTCCCATTGTGTGTTACGGAATTAGTAGTTATATTCCTTATGATCAACTGAGGGCCTGGCTGGAAACCACATTATTTGAAGTTAACTGCTCTAGCAACCCCAAATATGTCATCCTATTCACATGACTAAGCATTTCATCAGCTCTATACAGTGTGTCTACTTTTCCTTTCTTTTCAGTATTACTTTGCATCAAGAAATTTGCTCAGCAATTTTTAGGTATTTAAGCTTGAAATCTCTACAATGAAACATATTGGAACACAGTGTTAATTCTTTTTCCTGTAGGAAACAGTGAAGATGTACCCCTTTCAGATGCATAGCATTGCACTATCAACATTTGCCTCATTAATTGGGCCATTTGGAGGATTCTTTGCCAGTGGATTTAAAAGAGCTTTCAAAATCAAGGTATGTAATGACTCCTGTAAGACTGTTTTGGTTTTGGTTTTCACTTTCAAATAGATAAACGAATAGGTCGTTTTTTGGGGGTTTTATTTAATGAAATTCATTGTAGTACCTAGTGTTTCTGCTAAGATGTGATGATGTTTGAGCTGGTTTTTAGCATCAGCCACAGCAGTTAGTTTTGTCAGATATGTGTATGTGTTATTCTCTGCCTAATCAACATGTGACTTTGGTGTTGGACATCTAAGAATAATTTGGTTTCATATTTTGGCTGATAATTAGTCTTCCAAGTCATATTGCAGAAGTGGTTTAGACAAGCAAGATGTGAGGTACTATACCTGACGTGAAAGGTCATAGATGGCAAAGAAGCACCGATAGCAGTTTACCCTTCAGATTGTGGCTGGCTGTGTTTTACCTGCAGTATTTGTGTCATACGCAGATGCTGACGTGTCAGGTTCACCAAAGCATGAGATGTTTGGCTGCCTTTGCCAATACAGTGCTGCCTTGTAACAAGAGTGTGTATTGGCAAGTGATGTGACGTGCTAACCTCTGTTTATTGCAAGGTGTGCGCTGTCGCTTGTGGCAGTGTTGTCCCTGGCTGGTATTAAGTGGCAGCAGGAGTATGGGAAGAGGGCAGCCCCAAATTTTCTCCCGACCTTCTTTATGTCTTGGTAGGACTGCTGTAATTCTTATCCTGTTGCTTGCTGTTCTTGTTGTTGTTCCCTGTGTCCACGAGTTCTGGCATGTGCTTTGCACAGAAGCATATAAACCTCTCTGTTTGTGCTGGATTCTCCCACATGTGCCTGTACCCACCCCTCTTCCCTGTGCCGGTCTGAGCAGCTTGCCCGGCACTTTGCTGCCTACAGCCTCGTGTGCTGTCGTACCTGTGCATCCACCTTGCATTGTTGGTGTGAATTCTGAAAAGCAGCACTTAGAGTGGAAAAATAAAAAGTGGATTTAAAAAAAATAATAATTCTGGGCCCCAAGATGTTGACCAAATGACTGTTGGGAAGACAGGGATGTTGTGGGATCTGTTCCAGAAGACAGCATGTAGGTTAGATTAGACACTCCATGCTGCCTGTCCAGCACTGAAGGGCTGGAGTGACATCAGCACAGAGCTGGTGTAACTTGCTGACAGTCACTCCACATGACTAAGGTCAAGGTTTTCACCCAGCAAATACACACATGAATGTGAATGACAAAAAGGATGTGTGAGGGTAGTTTGACTGGTAAAGCTGTTCCATGGACAAGACTGGGCAGCACAAAGGTAGTGTATTGAGCTTTGCTTGCATCAGGAATTTATTTTTTTTTTAAATAGTTACAATTTTTTCACTGCCGGTTATTTTAATTCTGTTAAATATATTTGTATTGTATGCACACGTGGTTTTTAACTATGGTTACCTAGAACCCAATGATGTAAACAGCTGATGAATGGGCAGTATGACTTGCAAAGCCAGTGTTAGACAGTGGAAAGAGCCCTTAGGTTACTGCTTCTCTTGCAGCAAATATATATTCCCTGGTAAGAAGTGCTTCAGCAGCAGCTGCCACTAGAGAGAAGTAAAGCACTGAAAGTATTAAAGAGGAGAATTAGATTCTGTAGAGGCAAGAAATGACAGCCATTAGCTGAAGAGGCTTGCTGCAAAATATAATACATATAGGCAAGCGAGTGCACTCAGTACTGGCAAACCTGCACCTGACCTACTGCTGTCCTCCTGTGTGATACTGCAGGCAAGTTGCTTATCTCTACTTTTTCTTCTCACCCCTTGACTCACCTTTGCAATTAAAAACTCCTTTAGCAAAGGATGCTCTTGCTAACTTTTGGCTCAGTGCAGTGAAACCATAGCTGAATTGCGGCCTTAATGTGCTGCTGTCAAGTGATACATCATTAGTGTGTTTCATCGGAATCACTGACCAGGACTGATTGATTGACTTATTTATTTCCTTCCTCCGTGTCTTTCACATCCAAAAGGATTTCGCAGACACAATCCCTGGGCATGGTGGGATAATGGATCGCTTTGATTGTCAGTACTTAATGGCCACTTTTGTTCATGTCTATATCACCAGTTTCATAAGGTATGGGCTTTTTACAATATTAACTACTTAAATCTGCATAGGAATTGTATCATAGTTATTTCATACAAGTTATATTCTGCACTGTTAGCATAGCAGAGACTGCAGGTTTCTAAATCTGATTTATGCCATGACTTCAAATACAGAACTATTAAGAAAACGTCCCTGCATAGGATTTGGGTCAGATTCAAGCTATGCCTTAATGTTTCTGTGACTGCTGTTAGAGGTAATATGTGTATCCTAAATGCTAGAAAATTTTGTGTAGCATCCTCTTAAAAGTTTTACTAGAATTTACTGATTACAGGGAGATATGAGGATGGGATTTGGGGCAGGAGGGTTGCTGCAGCATCTGCTTTCTCTGAGTGGTTCCTGAAGAGCCTGTAGGTTGTGAGACTGCAGTTCTTCATGTAAGCTTTAGTATTTTTTGTTCTCTTGACTTGGGATTTTTTGTGTGAGATTAAAATACTATAATTAAAGAGAGGAGTCAATGTCTTAAAAATACTGCTCACCTTCCTTGAACCACACCAGCTTTCAAGCAGAAATTGTGGGAATGACAGTTCTCTTACAGTCAGTCATTTTAATTCCAGGGGCAGGGGGGGTATCAAGGAGCTGTAGGCATCCAAACTGATGCATGCCCTTAGTTTTGTAAACGCATATGGCTAAACAGTTATTAGATACCTAATCAGCAACAGATTTTTTGCCTCGTATTCAGTCCATCTTAGAAGTAGACTGTAAATAAGCGACTCGCTAAAAATGAGGCTGTTACTTAGAAAAGTTTTGTTTAATTTGTGGTTTTCTTTACCAACTTGGCCAACTTTCCATTTTGTTCAATAGCACACAGCTTATCTGTCAACAGATACTAAACTAATAAAGATCAGTTGATGAAAAATGTTGATTACAGTGATTAAGGATGAATTAGAGAACTTTTTTTTGTTGTAAGCCTTCTTAATATTCCCATTTGACAGCAAATACAAGAAATGCTTTAGTTTCTGTTCAGATTGAGCTAAGGGGTATTGTTTACCAATAATGTTCGCTCATGCACCCTGAGGAGATAGACTGCAAGAAGTCCTTAACTTGGTCTTCCCATGAAAAGGAAGGCATTGTTTGTGCAGCAACAGAAAAAAATGGAAACCTGCTGAAAAGTCTCTTTATAGCTTCTGCCTACAAAATAAAATTTCCTTTTTCATTGACAGGGGTCCAAATCCCAGCAAATTACTGAAACAGCTGTTGATACTTCAGCCTGAACAACAACTGAGCGTGTATAAAGCCCTGAAATCTCACCTTGTCGAAAAAGGGATACTGCAGCCATCTCTGAGAGGGTAGTTTGTCAAAACAGAGAACTAAAAGAAACCTCCATTTACAAGAAGCCTCTGGAAAAGCATGGGAAATGTGCATATAAATAATAGCTAAAGGAAGAGCAGTTTGGTCTGGAAGAGGTGAATATTTCCTGGATGTAACATGAATGCTATGACTTCCTATCAGGACACGGAAGATCTCGTATTCCTAAAATAATTAAAATGCTTGCACAGTAACAGAAGTAACAGTACACATTCTGTAATTTTAGTTCCTAAAGTGGATGGCAGCAGTCTTCCTTCAGCACCCAGCCTTGACAGGCTTTGTATTTGAAAAAACCCAAAACATTCACTGTTAGTTTTTAATTACTCATTGAATATTGTGTGTCTCAGCAATACTTTTTTTGGTCTCCAGTGGCTACTGAAGCGTAAACAGATAAGGCAGGCAGTCACTTTTATGTAGCTCAGTGCTGAAATTACAACTGGAGATAAAATACTTGTTAGCCTACTCAAAGAGGTACTTGCAGCCTGCTGTATCAGACTACCTGTGTTTTCTAAATTGCTATGAAGGTTAAACCTAGCTCTGGTTTTAGTTAGACATCTTTCTTATGAAACTATTTCATGCTTTCAAAAGTATCTTTGCAGCAGTATAGTTGGGCTATTTGGGCTGTGAAACTGTTATTTTTTTGCTTAATGTTACAGATTGTAATTATTATAATTATTATACAGCATCTCCATCCAAGAGTAGAGATTACTTGAGAAAATGGGATTCTCCAACCCAGCAAATAGATGGGGGAGAATCTGGAGTTTAAGCCCTTGGTTTCCATTGCCTGGTCAGTGTCTGAAGACAGTAATTCAAGCCTTACTCCTTGTGCCTCTTAACTACTGTGTAGGATGGGGGTATTTCCTTCTTTTTAAAAGCACTTTGAGGTCCTGAGTGAAAGTGAAGTTTAAGCTCTGTTTTATTAATGTATTACTCAATGAAGGCAGAAATTAATGAACGTGCACAGTGCAAGACAGGCTGCATGGTTCTTCAGCTGTGTATTGTTATTTACTAGGAAGCTCCTCAAGCAAGCTTGGTTTAACTACGTAGGTGTTTGAATGGAGAAATTTGATAGAAAACAGCTATTCTGTAGACTTAGTGGGGCATATGAGGAAAGCTGATGCTCTGAAATTCTCAGTCCTAGTTGTTTTCTAACTTTTTTCAACATGTGACATGTCTTGATGCAAATAAAAATATAAACTTTTTTTAAATTACAAAACTGACACCTGTACAAACAGAAAGCACAAATGCCAATTCTGTTTTGATATATTGTAACTTGATCCAATTTAATTCTTCCAAATAATTGTAAATAAGTTTCTTCTGCAGTGAACCTACAGGTGCTGCGTAAATGCTTGTGTGTATATATATAAAATATTAGAAATGGTATGTGTAAATATTAAAGGTGAAAATTTTAAATGGTTGGTGCTACTTGAGGATAAAAACATGGAGAAAATCACTAGGGAGGGTGACAAGCTGTATATATGAATTCATACTACTTTTTGTTGAAAACCATGTAGCTGAAACCACCGTGCACTTTGTAATTCCCACGGATGTCAGGTATTTGGCAGAATTAAATTCTGTCTGACCTAGAGATTGCAGTACTGCATTGAAGGAACATTCCAAGAGGTGAAACGTGTCACCACTGCTTGTGTGTCAGTGGCCGTGTGACTTGACTCATTAACTGCAGGGAACTGAATTTCAGCCCTTCCAGCAGAGGACATCATAGCCCGAGGTTAAAAGGTTGCACAGCCAGGGAGTGGGACATGTGGAAAGGTGCTTTAAAAAGAAGGGAAAACAGAGGGTGACCAAAGTAGCATACCTGGAAAATTAACTCTTAGGTGAGGCTCTGGTTATGTATGGGACTTCGGTAGATGCTTATGAAAAAAAACCACAACCATACTGGAGCTGGTATATCTTTATATTGGGTATTTAAAAATATTTAAAAACTAAAAATTATATATGGAATATATATAAAGGTAATTGTTACTTCAGAAAATGAACTTTTTAGTGTAATTTTATAGCATGTATAATAAGGAATTTAAAATATATTTTAGAACTTAAATACAACATAGCATTTGAAATGAATTGCTATATATTTGCACAATAGAAAGTTCAACACTGTGATTCTGCTGTTCAATGTTAAAATGAGGAAGGGATCATTTACAAACTCATTCTTCAGTTTTCTGGATAGAGTAATAGCTTCCTGCTTGCTTCAGCTTGGTGTAAATAAAGCTCAGCAGCACTTGCCACTGAGAAGTTACAGCTACACTTGCTTACTATGAAGTGCATTTATCGCACTTGTTACTTCTATTTGTTCAAGCATTGCAACATTATCAACAGGGAAGTTTAACTTTTTACACCAGTGACTCTTTTCACTTGCACTTTTGTTCCAAGTTGCTACAATTACCCATTGAGCAAAAAAAATAAACAAATTGTATATTATGTAAATATTGTAAATGATACAAGTATATAATGTCTGTTTTAGTTTGACTGTTTCAATCTTTCATTGAAGCAGGTGTTGTAAAAATAATAAAAATAAAATGGGGACAGAAATCCTCCTGTCTTGTATTCCCTATAGAAGTGCTCAGTGGGTGAGCTCCATTTGTAGGGACAGTTCCTGGGATGGTCAGCTGGGACTTTCTCTGGGCCCCCTCTGTATCACAAGGATGATACTGCTGCTCCCAGCCACTACTAGTCCCTCTTGCTGCCACTACAGGGATATGCACTGAAATGCCAGAGGAAGAAGGATGCAGGAACAGCAAGACTAAAGCTCCTGCTCAGGAAGAAGTAAGTGACTTTTCTTCCCAGCCTGCCACATTTTCCTCTGGAAATACGAGTAATCTTTCCATTTGCTTGGTGTCAGGGCTTGTGAAATGTTATTGTTTTGGAACTCCACTTCTCATTCATCATTCCTGGCACTGGTGGCACAGGCCTGTCAGTATTTGCTGTGTGGGGCTGATGGGGAGACAGCTGCCTCTCTCCTTCTTTCCTGTTCCTGTTGGATCTGAGACCCTTCACCTCTTGCAGCCTCAAAGAAGCTGAGTAACAAGCACATCTTGTTTCTGTATCACAAAGAAGACTGTAACATCTGTTAAACACTCACCATCAGCAAGTCATGTCTGTGCTGCCCACCTCTTTGTACTCTAGAATGGAGAAGCACAGCAGGAGCTTGACTGTGGCCTGCATCTGCTTCCTGATGTTCTTCTAAGGAAAGGGAAAGTTTGTGATGAGCCTTGTCCTGCTAGACGGAGAAAATTTTGGATTGTTATTTGCCCAGAAACAGGAATTTTTTACCTTCAACAGACAAAAGCCTTTCAAGGTGTGCACTCTGAGGCAGTTGGAAGGAGCTGCTTCCAGGGAGGCTAGCATAGCAGTGGGCTAGCCAGACAGCCAAAGGAATCCTTGTTTGTACAGCTGCAGCACAGGGTATTAGTGACTGTTGTTTGGTTTTTTTCTGTTGTTTTTTTTTAGAGGTTGACTTCAGTTGCTCTACATAGCATTTAAGTCACACTGTGGCAGAGTCCCTTTGTCCAGCTTGTACCAGAACCTGCACATAGCTAAGGTATAATTGCTCTGCTTTTACAAATAGTTTCTCAGTTATAAACTGGATATTCAATTCCATGGTTTAGCAATTTCAAATTGCATAAACTGCGACATAAATCCTGTATTTGACAATTCCAGAAACAGGCAGTAATATGGCATCCATAAATACAGAATCATAGAATCACAGAATCACTCAAGTTGCCAAAGACCGTTGAGATCATCAAGCCCAACCACAAAACTAACACTGCCAAGTCCACCATCAATATACTGCTGAATACTAGACACTATGATTTGTTCATTGCATGCATATTGCACTTTGACTGCCCAATATTGATGCTTGTTCTTGTAAATTGCAGGGACATGTTTTGATCTCATGTGAGAAGACTGGTAGTAGTATTCCATTATTTCAAATATATCATTTGCAAATTAATTTAAAAGGCAAGATACTCCTTCTCATAGGGCAGTCAAGATACAAAGCTTCAGCCCTGTTCAATTGCCACCCATGCACCTTCACTTGCCTAAACTGAGGTGCAATAACAGCAGTTTGCTTCCTCAAGCAGTTGCTGCTCCCATAAAAAGCAGCTAGGCCAGCTGCCCTTGGCTCAGCAGGGACTCAAGTTTTTAGCTAATCTCACATGCAGCTTTCAGAGCAAGATGATAAGTTCTCACTTCTGCTGTTAAGACCCTACTGTTTGATCACAGAAAATTAAATACTTGTACTGTGTGGCAGGAATTGTGCACACCTCTAAAGAAAACACAACAAGAGCTCTTATTGCCCAATAGTAGCTTATATTAACTACCTAACTGTGGCTAATCATTGGGGGTTGTATGTACTTTGAAGGGTGTGTGTAGCTCTGCGTACTTCGACCTTGTTTCTAGTGTGACAAACGTGATACCCACCAAATGTAGACTATCCTAAGACAGTGAGAAACAAGCTCTGCCAGACTCCATCCTGTACCATGTCCAGCTGCACTGAAACAAATTTCTGACTTCAAATTCACACAGAAGCTCTGTGAAACTACAGGCCATGTCCTTTCTTGCAGCAACTAAGATGCAGGCAAGCCTCTGGACAGTTGACTCATATTTGTTTTGAAGCAAATCAATGTGGAAACCAACATGTCTGCATTCCATCTAATTATGCCTAATTATGCACAACCTTTTCTTTGCACAGTGTCCTTCAGACTAACTTACAAGGCCCACAAGACTGACACTAATGATGCTTTGAGATATCTCATCTACCACATTGCAATCCACCTAAATTACACCTGAGCCCAGCAGAAACCATCCTACCTGCTGCCTGGCTTTCTCAGATACCTGCCCCAGAAGGGGCAGGCCTGGCAGGGGAGGCCTGATCCCCCTTGCTGCCTGTCATGCAGAAGCCTTGTGTCAGTGTGGGCCTGGTTCTGAGCTGCCCAACAGTGCTGTCTCGCTGGAGAAGTCGGGGCTTTGCCTTGGTATGTGTCTTCCTAAACCCCCACCTGGATAAGTGACCAGGTTTCTAGTCTCAGACTTCTCATCAAAGAGCACAAAAAGCTTTTTTTTTCCTGGAACTGTTACACTCGAGGAGCTCATAGCATAAACCAGGCTAATTAACTTGTTTTTCATGTACTGGAGGAGAAAACTGTGTTTATTTACAACACAGCCAGAGATCCACCCTAAGAGACATGTAAGTAGAAGATGGAGAGGGGGAACTGCTGTTCCAGAATAAGACCTTGCCAGGACTGGGGTGAAGCCCTGAACACCAAGTTCATTGAGTGTGTGAGTGGCAACACAAGGTAACCAGCAGACAGACCCCATCCCCCTATGTCTTCTGCTCCTCTGTACAAAGCAAGACGCTGTGGTGGGAGGAGAGACTGAGATACATGACACAGGGAGACTCCTGGATGATGCAGAGGACGTGAGAGGGGATGGCTTGGGCTGAGTAGACATGAACCAAGGTCTCCATGCTGTGTGGCCAATTATCTTTCAAGGCACAGTGGCTCTTGAGTCCATGGCTTCTCAGCTGACTGACAGCAAACCTCCAGGACTTCTTGCTAAAGGATCATCTGGATGCATAATATTTACATGGGTTTGGGGCAAGACTAGCACTGGAACAGGCTGCCCAGGGAAGTGGTCAGGTCACCATCCCTGGAGGTGTTTAAAAGACACATAGGCGTGGTGCTTAGGACATGGTTTAGTGGTGGACATGACAGCATTAGGTTTATGGTTGGACTCAATGATTTTAGGTTTCCAACATAAATGATTCTGCAAGTCTGTCATTACATAGGACAAAAGTACTGACTCAGCTAAAAATACTAATGTGGTCACAATTTGGAAAAAGAACCAGCAAGCCTGGATCGTGAAAGCTGCTTTGGTGAGAGACACTGCAGCAGGTGGGCCGAGCTGTCAGGGGAGCCCTGCTGGGTGCAGTAAAACCAAGACCCCTGTCTTCCCTGCACCAGGGCTTCAGTGGTCGGCTTCTCAAATGACTGCTCATGTTCAGAGAGGGATGTTTACAAAGTCTATAATCCCAAATGCTTGAGCCCTTCAGGAAAAAGACATATCTGACTTCATGGAGATAAAATGCAGAGGTTATTAATGTAAATGTGGATATTTCAGAAACACCCTTCTGTGAATATCCCCCATGATCTTACAAGGCACAAAATCATACCTTTTGCAATGACTGATCAAAGCAATGCTATGTCCTGCCATGCTTTCAACCACCGATTTCTTTTCCTCCTTCTCTACACCTTTTCCTCAGTTGCCACATCCAGCCTCCTCCAAATGGACACACTTGGAAGGACCAGCTATGCAGACACCTGCTGCAGAGCACTGAATCCTTGCAGAGAGCACCTCCCTGCACAAGTACCAGCATACTCATCAGGGTATGACAAAAATCCATGTTTCTAGTGGGTGAAGTGGTTATGGTCACAGAAAGACAATTTATTGCACTGAAGCCTCACAAAGTTTCAGTAGCCAAAAAGCAAGCAGCTGGTGAACGTCAGGGAACACCAGGCAGAATATGCTGTGTGTGAGCCAGCTCTGCAGAGCACTGGGGCTCTCAGGAAGACACAGGACCCTTTCCTGCCAGAGGACATAGAAACTCTGGGGGCTGGGCCCTCACATGGTGGCCTTAAGAGAGATGCTGAAGCCTCCTGCTGCTCAGTGCTGAAGAGAAAGCTACAGCCCTCAGGTGAGGCTATCTTAGATTTTGGGAAAAACAAAACAAAAAAACCCCCACAACAACTCACATAACCAGCTTAAAAATGGAGAGGCTATAACAGTCTGGGTAGTTGTAGCATCTGTCATCTCAGCCTGTCTCCTATTAATACCAAGAGGAGCAAGGACCACACAGTAGCTACCTGACTCTGCAGCAGAATTGCAGAGTGTGGGAACAAGTGCTCTAGCTGGGTGCTGGGTGCTGTCCATTGCAAAGCTTGCCCTGAGTAACATTATTTTGTTTTACGCCACATTTTCTTCCTGGTTTATTACCGTAAGAGTTAAGTTTGAACCAGTTTGCAACATCATGTCCTGCTACCATTTTTATTTTTTTTTGCATTGTGGGCTTCAGAAAAACCCAAGACAACAAGGTACACTGCTAAAGCAGGCAGTGTTCTGGAAACCCTAATTCAGTACTGCAGTGTAATCCACTAAAAGCCAGTCAGCAGTTTCTGGCGTTATGATCCTTTTCCATGATCTGAAAAGAGATGATACTGACAATCAGTGCATTAGCAGGTATCCTTGGACTGACATTCCTAGCGCTGCTGAAATCTTCCTTGTGCCCTTCTCATGCACACCACGTGCTGGAGCCACTGGCTGCCAGCCCTAGGACCCTCAGCTCATTTTCACAGTCAGTACTGTACCTCTTGACTTTGAAAAACCTGCTCCTTGCATAGCTCCCTTTCCACCCTGAGACCTGTACAGAACAAGGTTTCACACAGATTTTTTTACCATTACATGTTTGCAGTTGCCTGTGAGGTTTCTGCCTTGCTTAGGCAAAGGAAGTAATGCAAAAAGACTCGTGAAAGGGGACGTGCTGACAGGAATTGCCCATATAACTGCCCGTTGTCCTCCAGCCATGGAAGCCTGTGGTGCAAACCCTGCTGTAAATCCACAAGAGTGTGCAGGGCACTGCATTTTTTGTGGTGCTCAGAGGAGTGTGATACCCTTTCTGTGCTTCCTGTGTCGTGTCTTCATAGAGCTGTAGCCTGTGATTCCAGCTGCAGTGAATATAGGGTCACCTGCAAGACTGGAGAGGAAAACCAAACCAGAACAGTGTGGCTGTGGCAGGGGAAAAAGTAGGAGGTAATAAGGGGAGACAACATCTGGTTTGGTTTTCCATAAGGAAAATACTAGTAATAGTTTTAAGCCCTTAGGAATGTACATTTTGTGCTTTGGTTAAAGGTGGTAGGCAGTTGTTTACAATGATTTGGTTTTTGTGAGGCAGTTTTCCAAACCAAATTTGAAGAAACAGTTGCTTACTAAGCAGAGGACATGCATATGGAATTGAATAAGTATCCAAGGCTGAGATTTTTCACAGAATACAAAGCTCCCAGCATTGGGTGGTCTCCACCTGAGGCCTGTTTGCTGCTCATTAGGTGACCACTCAGTTTTACTTCATTGCTATGAGGAGCAGAAAGCACCTGGGCTATGCTCTAAAAGAGTAGCTTTCTTTTCACCCATGGCTGACCTGGAGGGGAGGTACTAACACATTAGCCTTTCAGGGATTAGAAAGGCTTACTTCAGGAACTCCAAACACTAGGTTTTCAAAACTTTGAGTAAGGTGGCCTTTGAAACTACCTGAAACTCAGTTTGAAGACAAGTCTTTTAGTGTACTTCCAGGAGTGTGTTTGGCCCTCTCTAATCAGAAGAAATGCTGTATGAAAGTTGTGGTCTGCTCAATTATATGCTATTAATTTTATTCCCAGACCTGATGTGGAACAGCTGCAAACATCAACCATGTGACCCACATCAATTCTTTTTCAAGGCTCAAAGTTTAGAAGCCAAATGCTTAAGCAGCAACAGAGGGAAAAAATGAACTCAGTTTTTTGGCAGGGATATAAGCTTTTGTGTCACAGGATCTTCTCCACTCCTCTGAGCCATCATTTGTACAGTTTCATCAAGTGCTTTTCTCAAAACAAACAGGAAAACCAGGAAGCTGAAGAAGGGCTATCACATAGAGGAAACTGAAGCAGATAAAAAGGACTGACCAAGTATGCTGGCTTCAGCAGATATGCAGAGCAGCTAGGCTGTGAAGGGTCCACACCCAAGCAAATGAGCCCTACTGTTTGGCATCTCCACCTAGGTTGCTTCCCTGATGTTCACTTCCTCAGGAGACTGGAGTTCCCTGGAAGAGAGACTGACCTGCAGGAGGCTCTCCTTTGCAAGCAAAGCAAGGGACAGGTAGCTGTGACACAGGTCAGAAGCAGAAAGGCCAGCTTCTACTGCATCAAGGTGTGTCTCAGCAGACTCCTGGTTTCTCCAGGGTATGTCACTTCAGAGCTAGAAGACTGGCTGTCTGGATTGATTTGGGGACCTCTGTTTAAATTTGGCATCAGGTAATTTTTGAAATGTTTGTAAGAACTGGATGTTTCAGAATAGGGGGGAGCTGGTGTAGCCAGGTACAGAAAACTTTCTTTACATGCTTGAGACCCTTAAATTTCTGGTCAGAATATGGAGTCTTTTGCTGCTCCGATTTATAGTGAGGTACCTGCTGCTGGAGAGAAAGAACAAGTTCTTCTCTCTTGAGAGTCAAACAAGGACTATTGTTCCTCCCACAACCGGAAGAGGGACAGGGGTGCAGCCATCACCCCTCCATGTCTACTCCAGCATACAGCAGTTGAAGAGTAGTTGGTCAGCTCAGGGGTCAGACTCCTTTGAGAGCACCTCTGTGCTATGTCATGAATGAGACCCTCCTTATCTCCTATGGTGGTGGTTTGTAGCAGAAAGTTTTGTTGTGGAGATTGAGAAGGGAAATGCGTGTTCAGTTATCCTAAAAGGCAAGGCATTCACCTCCAAAGCTGCAGGTCTCGGTCCCAGCTCCCAGTGCTGCTTCTGTGCAAGGAAGCAAATGTGTCTTCCTACTCCCTCCTGGAGAAAGTTGGTGCTAGGAGATGCTGCACACCAAGAACCTCCAGAGGAGAGGATGAGGAAGGCCATGTATGCAGGCTTGGTGTGTTCAGGATGACCATGGATTTCCAGGCTAATCCTCAGACTGAAGAAGATCCATGTGCTGAGTAGTCCCAGAAGCAGAAGTTGGTGAACCTGGGGAGCTCTAACCTGAAAGTGCTTAAGCGTTTAGGTTTTCAAAATCCTTCGAGGTTAGTTAGCTGCCAAGCAGTATTCCTGCAGAGCACAAATCTGGATTTGGGTATGTAAATCTCCCATAACTTTTCTGTTTGTCTGAGCAAGAGTGACTTCAAATGTGTTTTGAGAATACAGCTTCCTAAACATGCAAAGGCTGCTAAGCCCAGCTTTCATGTTATCTGGAATAGGCTTAATCAAATCACATCCTGTTGATCTGAGAGCCTTCTGTCTACCCCAAAGGACTTTCTCATAAGGTCCTCTATACCCAGACACCTGAACAGAGTGACAAGATTGCCCCCATGCAATCAGTAATGTTTCAAGGCTAAATCTACTTGGTAAATAGTAAGGAAAAAATGAGGTTTCCAACTTGGGCTCAAAGCAATCTGCCACCTTGTTATTAAACAGTTTTTCCCATGGTTGAATGACCCTCCTCTCTTCAGCAAAGACACATTTCCAAACCAGTCCCAAGCTAGTTAATTTCAGCCTAAAACAAAAACTAAGGAGGTCACTCAGCGAGGTGAATGGAGACGAGGGGAAGCTTTCCCTTCAGCTTGCAGCAGCCTCACCTCTTCTAATGCCAGCTTTATTTTCAAAAGCAGAATGTAAATTCGACCTTAGCCTGCTCTGTTGTAAACTGACAAATTATAGTCATTACACAACCAAAGTAGTTTCACATTACAAAAACATGTTTACAAACACTTCTTATCCAAAGAGAAAAAGAAGGCATAGCTATAAAAGAAACCCAGAGACTGATGTTTATAGCAGCTCTTAAGGCCAAGAATGTCACTGGAGTAGGGACACAACCTTCCACTGCACTAACCCTGAAACCACAAGATTTTTTCTAATCTAATCAATCACTGTAAGACTTGGTAGGTAACTCTACTTCTGCTAGGGTGACATTGAAAAGAGTGCTTGTCTGTAGGCATTGGTGTATTTAACCTCACTTCAAATGGAGGATAATGCCTTCTGAGGCTTTGGCTAGAAAACAACATTATATTTGTCTTATGAATAGTTTCTCACCATTGAGGTTATCATATTTATCTCATTTGGCATACAGCAAATGTAATACCAACCCTTTTGAACAGAGACTGTAAGAAAAAAAATAGCTTGTAGACTTCTGCTGCTTGTGAGCTTTTTTCCTTCAGGGACCCATGTACAACAGGACAACGGCCTGTCTGCTGCAGGTGGCATCATCTCTATCCACTGGATCACAAACTGTAAATCTCTAGGAGAAAGCTTTAAATGCTTTTTAAAGGATTAATTTGCTACCTGTAGAAACTCACCTGCAACAAAAGTTTAGAAGAGAGCATTTGTCAGAATCAAACAAGGTTCCTTTGTATGCTTCATGGTTGCTTTTCAGTTTGTGCAGAGATTGGGCATATCTTAAACACAAGTATGATTTATTCACAGTGGCTCAATAACACTAACTTCAGAGAAATTCAGGGTTCATGGTTGTTTGGTTTGGTTTTGTGGCTGGAGCATCTGTACGCTCCTAGTATGTGGAAAAGATCCTGAGAACTGGAATGCTTGCAGGTAAAAACTTTGACAACTTCCTTGTAAAACAGATTCAATTGGGAGAATTTTGTTCAGTCTCTTTGGCTCCTGTCCCTACCATTTTTGAAGGGCTCATTTAAAAACAAAACAAAACCAAACAAACAAACCAAAACAAACAACAAAGAAAAAGGAATGCTGCCTAAGAAATAGAGGATTTTTCTGTAATTGTCTCGCTTGGAAGGTCTGTCTATGCTGTAGCCAGAAATAACTTGCAATTTACACACTTCCACGTTTGAAAACTTCCACAGGCAAGCATTTATGCTCAGTTGTAGTTGTGATGTCCAAGTATGATTGCTCACTGGAGACCCAGTCTGCACATATGCCCATCCAGGCAGTGAGGAGAACCCTCTTGCTACTGCTCTCAAGTTCTTTGCTGTTACACCAGCAAGTTTGCATAAGCAGAGACTGCAAATCACCAACATTGTGGTAAAGGCTGGCAACAGAGTTAATGTATCTTATAGATTTAAAAGCTTGAGAACTTGCAGTGGCATGTAAGCTCAGTGTGATGAGCCATGAGAAAGCATAATGAAAAACTGCAGTGATTTTTGTTTTCCTGCCATTGCCAGGCAAAAGGGTTTGGAAGGTCAGGACTTTGAAAACCTCCTTGGAAGAGTTTTAAGAGGAAGCCAAGAGATGTAACTAAGCAATTATTTCTTTATTCGTTTTCTTTTTTTTGTTTTGTTTTTTTTTTTTTTTTTTTAAATGCTGTAGTCCTTCTGTTAACATTTAAAACAGGCAAACTCCATCACCGGGGTGCAAAATAGTAAGGCAGGTTTCCCTGTAAGTGGCAGAAAGCTTTAATTTGCTGCACTTGTTCTAAGGGGTCAGATGGTGATCTTTACATCAGTACACCAAAGGAAATAATTTAAACATAATTAACTTGAGCTAACACTGAAGCTCTTGGGAACATGGTGGTATTCAATGCAAGAGGGGTTTTAACTTGCTCTTTATCAGTGATGCGATATTACTGTTTGAATTAAGACAAGTCTTAATTAAACTTGACCTAAGTGAGAATCCAGTTAGGTTAATAATCCTATGTTTGCTCAGACCGTAGTTCTAGTATACTTCTAGAGTGAAGAAGACTATTGTTTTACTGAGGATTAATATAGCAAGTTATTTTTATAAGTGCTGTGCAACTTCTCCCTTGCTCATGCCTGATTTTCACATTATTGTATGACTAATTGTTTTCTGGAAAAATGCATTATAAATCAACCTTATCAGCATTAATCTTTGTTCTCTAACAATTAGTAAATGGGCTATTTTATACTTGTATGCTTTTTCAGATAGGCTGCAAAAATAGCTGTCTGTTGGGTTTTTAAAAATTATTTTTATTTAAAAAGAAACACACAAAACACTAAAGAAATAATCCCTAGAGCAAGATTTTTGAGAGACAAGTTACGGAGAAACTTAGAAATTAAGTGCTTTCACATGGATCCCAAGAGACTGACAGCTGAATGCAATATTTTGAAAGACAGTAATTTTGCCTGGGACAAAAAAGTTATAGTGTGTTTTGGTAGATCAAATGAAACCTATCTGCTTTTGTCTGACTGAAAGGACCAAGCTATATGCCATACCTCCTCCCAAAGTCTTTAGAGCATATAGCCCTTCATTCCACAAAACCCAGGCTAGTTTTTTTGAACTTTGCTTAATTTGTCAAGTACAAGAAGAGAAAAGAAGAGGGAGTTTGGTTGTGTAGCTGCCTCGACAAGAAGCAGATACTAATTCCTTCCTCCTACATGCAGTCAGCTCACCCCTCGCAAACTGTCTGCAGCCCCACAGCAGAATCTGCCTGTTCAGTTGTGAAACAGACCATGCCAGGCATCTCTTCTGAAAGGTCTTGTAAAGAAAAAGAAAAAAAAAGAAAAAAAAAAAAAGGGGGGGGGGGGGGGAAGCATCAAAGTGGAGCCAAGAGCTTGAAAATTGATTATTTTTTTTTCTCAGCATTTAAAACATTTCACTCCCCCAAAAGCTCTGTGTGCTTCCCTGCACCTAGCTCTTTTAAGCAGCCCTCTCTCACCTTGCAATCTACCTAAAAAAAAAGTCTCTCTGCAATGTGTTAAACACAGTTGTTTTTTTCCCTCTGAATCACTGCTTCTGTGCAGGAGAAAAAAACCAAAACAAAACAAAAAAGCTGGACTACGTGTGTTGCAGCAGGGCATCCCCACCCCTACAGCATCTGCAGGTGGGCAAGGAGGCAGAGTCTCCAGGTGCAGTCTGTGTGATCTCCTGCTGCTGCTGGAGGTGCAGGGCAGACTTGGCTCTGAAAATCCTGCTAGGGTACCAGGAAAGGCTAAATTAGCCAAATGGACTGTCAAAAGGCAGAAGAGTAGGGTGTGACTGTAAATCAGAAACCAGGCAGCTTTGTATAACTAAAGCAAGAGCAGTCTTGCCCGAGTTTAGCCTTTCATTTTGGGGCATGGAGGTGCAGAGATGCTGCTTAGGCTAAAGATGGTATTTTGGTGTGCTGGGTGCACAGTGTGGCTGTGTCGGCATCGCCCTGGAAACAGTGAGAAACCCTGCTCTGGTGGCTGCTAGTGGCAATAGGACATCTGGAAACCACGTGAAAGCTGCAGATGGTGGACATATGGTACGTGGGAAGCATGTGAATTGCTCAGTAAGCCTCTAGAAACGGTGATGGAAACTCCCACATGGTAGAGATCTTCCTTGGATGTCTCAGGAAGGAGTTTATCAACACAGTACAAGCTAGAGCTTACAGTCATGGAAAAAAAAAAAAGTTATTTTTGGATAGGGAGATGGAGTCACCTTTCAATTTTGGGTAAATCTGATGGGCAATTTGTGTGACAGAGAAACAGGAATAGAATGGCATTCATAGGTCACGTAATACAATCCCCTACAGCATCTCCCTATATCATCAAGTGCTATTTTACTACTGGAAAAGTGTCACAGAAATGTGATTCCTTTCTCAGAGTATTAGGAGGTATGCAAGCCAACATAATTTGAGTTTTTTGTCTTGACTTGTTGGACTTGATAATCTTCAAGGTCTTACCCAACCAAAATGATTCTATGATTCTTCCAGTCTTTAGACAGCCATGGAGTAAAAGACAAATCCCCTAACTCAAAATTAATTGGGGTTTTTGCCCCGTTAATATTTCCTGTTTAGAAGTGTTAACCTTCCCTAAATTAAGCCAATGCTGCCAGTCTGCCATGTACATCTCTTTGGATCACCTAGCTGATGTGATACAATTATTCTACTTGGAGATGGAGGGTAGAGAGAGAACAATTTCATGTTTGAAATGAAATGCCCTTCACAGACTATAATTTAAAGGGAGACTGACAATGTAAGTTGCAGTTAACAAAACTGCCACAGGCACTGACAAGATTTTTTGTGGTTTCTTAAAACTAGTTTTATATGACATTGCTAATAATAGTAGAAGTTGCCTGATTTGTTCATGGGCAAAAGGTTGTCAAAGAAATTACTCCTTGTCTACAGTAAGCAATGTACACTTGTAAAAGCTCCAGACTCCCCTCATGTACCCACAAGCAATTCAAATGATGTTGAAGAGGAAGGGAGCTCTGAGTCTTTACAGTGTAACCTTAGTCATAGGAGGATCTAGCTCTGTTTCAAATTAAAATGTAGGGGGTTTTAGGAACAGATGTGTATAAATTGACTGTAAAAATATTAAGGCTAGGAATTAATTGGAAGATGCACCTTATAATGGAAACAGTAAGTTATTGGAACAGCTTTTCTGATGTAGCATCGAGCTTCATATAGGTCATCTAGCAATACTTCCTGTTTTCTCCAGAACTTCGGTAGTTTAGCCAAAGAGTTAACCTGACTTGTTGTTTTCAAAGGGCATGGTAAATAACAATAAACAGTAAGTAATAATATTTTTAACTAATGTGTTCCTTGTTGATTATGTGTCCATTCTTTGCAAGTTGGAATAGAAGCAATCCCCATGTCATTTAGGAAATAAGGACATCCTATATTTATTTGGTTTCATGCTTTTCTGTACTTAACTGAAGTCTGTGCCATGACAGGCTTGGGTTGTCTGCATAACAGAAATGTGTGGTGGCAAAGTTTTATTTGGTTGCATCTGTCACTCACTGGAAGAGAAAGTTAGCTCTGGATTTGCATCTTGGTAAATCAGACACCTGAGTTGAAGTGGGAAAGTTCATCAGAAGGCAGCTACCAGAAAGCCCTTTTAGTTAGAATTTTACCAATCCCTTTTCTTTGGTTATAAGCACATTCCTTCTCTTCGCTCTGTGGAGTTGTACAAGAAACCCCCTGGAAGACTCTCAGGTCCTTAGATTATTCCATGAGTTTGAAGCTGTTCTTGGATTAGAGGTTCTTCCTGTGAAATCGATGGTAGTCTGGGATTTTGTTTATCTGCAAGAGTGGATTGCATGCCTGAGGTTTTGTCACTGCTTTGTTCCAAAAATTATGTGCTTAAAAATAAATAAGGTACATAACCCACTTCACTCAGTTTTCTGCCTATGGGAAGCTGACCTGCAAGCCTCAAGTTTTTCCTGTCTTGGTCAAGGGGCAAATAAATACAAATTCACAGAAAGAGCTGTCTTCATTACTGCTACATCTAAAATCATGCTATTTTTTATTTGATCCATCATTTCAACGTCTCCAAGCTACAATTATGGCTTTCTGTGAAAGCCTGTAAAAATAAAAATATCTTAGATAAAAATAAAACTCTTTCATTCTAACACCACGGAGTGTCTCAGTACGTACTTGGCACGTTCTCTGAGGCTGTATCAACAATCAGAAATAGGCTGCTGTAAAAGGTGAATCACAAAAATAAGCCGTGTTCAGTGTCTGGTCCTGTATCCTCTGAGGCTTCTGACATGTACTGACTGAAGTATAATCCACAGTGCTCATAGGATAAAATAGTGGACAGTAAAGGTTGTGCAGTGACTGTCAAGGTCAAAGTCCATTCTGCAAAGAAATTTATTAAATCCCTGTTCTGTTAAACTTTTCCACAAAACCTTATAGTGAAGAGCAGCTTCTTGGTTCTTTTTCAGATGTACTGTACAGATTTCAAGTTTCTTCTGATACCCAATAGTAAAATATGTCCATATAGGATTTGTGATAAAGAGCACTTTGCCATCTCTTTGGTGAGAATATGCATAAGTTCATAAAAATGAGCAAGGTGTATGATATTCTTGGACCTAAGGGACTTAAAGCTGTCTTTCCCAATACCACCTACCTTAAAGACTATGCTATTACTTAAAGATACTTCTCTTCTGGGGAAACCACTGTATAATGTGCTTTTCCAGCTTGTTTAAGATTCAACATATGCCTTCACAAGATGATCTTTTATGTGTCATGCAGAGTAGTAACACCTTTGAACAACAAAAAGACCACTGGAGGGCTGTAGAACTGAGCCAGCAGCGTTGAAACCACTGCAGGTGAAGCGTACCAACGAGATAACCCTCTTTACACACACACGCACATACACACGCACACACACATATATATAAAGTTCTCCAGAGGCACCAGATGGCAGCATTTTCCCTTACTCCGAGTGCAATCTCATGTTCTGGAGATTCACTCCTGGGATCATCAGGCTTTGAAGCTGCATAAACCACAACGACCTCAACTGAACTGGGCATTCTTTGTTACCACCTGCTCTCTTCCCTACTTCTCCCCATTGGATGTGTGGGTTCACATTCAGATGGCCTGAATGCAATCCGGACCCTTGAAATTGAGGCTTGCCTTTTGCCTGTGCAGCTCTGAGAGTCCATAAGAATAATTAATATACAGACATGTAAAAATTCATACCCAGTGAATATGGCTCTGAGCTCTAAATTTTCCATACCCTCTAAATAGCAAGTAGTTTAGTTGATTTTCTTTTTAACTACAAGCTTTCTCCCATGTACACACACATGCACATTGTAATTATTATTTAAAAGAAAATTTTGTGTGTTCTTTTCCATCAACGCTTCATTCTTTGAATCTGTTAAAAATATTTTGTTGTTCACCGGTTATGTATGACTAGTTACGTGTGACTAGGCTTGTAACCTCTGTAGCAAGAACTCTGTTCTGCACAAGAAGTTCAAGGCAGGGCAGGGAATTACCATGTTTGAGACTTTAACTTTCCAAGCTATGGTTTCTTTTGCTCTGTTCTTCTTCCTCTCATCTTCATGTTCTTAATTATAAATTCAATACTGCTTTATCAGTGGTTTTGTCACAGCAGAAAAAACCCCCCACATTATATTCAGCTATAACAAACTATAAATCAGCCACCTTTGAACTCTGAACCTGCAGCACCAGGATGCAAGTATTTGTTTACTTGAACTGTGAGTAACATCATCAGGCAGCAGAAGAAAGGCTGTTTATCCAAAATGGTGCTGGATTGCTGGGCCCCAAGGGGTGAAGGAGGAGTAGCTTTCTTTGGCTGCTGCTTTCTTTGACTGTTACTTCACCGAGTTGCTGGTGTTCCTTCTGTGGTCACTCTGTTAATGCTTCACAAATGCTATGAGCTCAACAGCAGACTATTTGTGGATTCTTTAATTTATTAACTTCTGACCAGCAGCTCATTATTTTTCTGAAACACATATGTGACAAGGGATTTTTTTAATTTTTTTTTTTTAAATTTCAGCCAAATTTAACGTGTCACAGGACAGGGGCACTAAACCCTTCACAGCTCCACCCTTCCTCTTATTTAATACCAGAAGTTATCTATAAACAAGCAGGAAGGAAGGAGGGAGGGAAGAGCACTTCTCGAAGAAAGCCATAAGAATCTTGTATGATGAAAATGTTAGGCTGCGTGAATTTGGAAAAGAATGTTATTTTCTTCTGTTAAAAATATTCTAATGAAAAAAAGCTCATTTTCCTTTCTCGTAGCAATTTCTTTACAGTTCTTGATTTTCTTGTACTTTAGTATTAGCTAATATATGCAAACTGAACAGATGTAGATTTACTGCTCAAGATGTATAAAATGAATGGAAGTATGCCAGCATCTCACCTGAAAGCTGAGCAGCATTGCACTGCTAAAAGGTAATTGTGTTGATTTTGCCTTACCTTCTAATAGAGGAGGAAAATAATTTCAAATATATCTCCACGGTTTTTAATGATTGATACAATCCCTTGTGCACAGTTGCTTTGCAACGTGGAAGAAAAATTAACTGTAAATACTTTCTTTTGTCTAATTATAGCACTGTAATTACTAAGCAGCACCTTCTCTGAGAAAGATAAGAGCTACCCATGATGAGCTTTTCAAGAGAAGAAGAGATGCTGAGAAGGTAAAAACTATCTAGTGTCACTCAATATGGATTGTTACAGCTTGCCATGACTTATTTTGGAACTGTGACAGTTGACCAAAACATGGGGACTATAAATAGGAATGCAATGAGCATTAACTGTGCAAGAAGGAAAAAGCAGTATTACTTGGCACACAGCCAGACTTGCACCTGTGCACAAGTCTGTGCAACTCCCACTTATCATCCTGGAAGGTTTTTGTGATTTCCCACTGAATTTACATCTGTTGATAAGGAATTGGGGACAGCACCATCTCTGTATGCTTTGATTCTTACTCAGTAGGGCTAGCTAAGATGGATCCTGATAATCCTTCACATATGAAAGATGCAAGTATCCTCCTACACATAAATTACGGAGAGAAGATTAGTTTGTTTTGTGAAGTGTAACTGCTATGTACCATTCACAGATTGCATCTTGCACAGTAAGATAAGTAACTGTAGGAACATGCTGATGAAATCAGTGCTTCCCCTTGCTGCAGTCCAAAATGAAAACATACCAAATGGGACCAAATTCTGCCTGGTAGCATGCATCACATTTTTGCTTCTAGACTAGCATGGCTTACTAAGGAGAATGCACCCGTAAACATTCAGGCAAAGAAACGTACATGCTAGCTTTGTATGGACTGAGATGCAGCTGTTTTGGCAGTTTTGTAGCACTAACAGACTCCGCTTAGAGCTAAGACCTAACTCCAGGGGCAAATTATTTCCGTCTGGTACATGATAGAATGTAACTCAGCACACATCCTTTTCCTCCTGTGTATCTGTTACTCCAGGATGTATACAAAACATGCACCCTCAAAAGGCATTCCCTGCAAGCAAATCTACCGGTGTATGTTTTGAGCCTCCTTGTTTTCCCTTTCTCTTCTTATAACATTTCTCATACGGCCTCAGCTGTAGACAACCCTACTTCTTTTCCATAGCAGTGACAATTACTTGTGGACATCATGTGGGAAGAGGTGGGTGTGGAAAGCAGCTGCTTAAAGAGCAAGTGTTTGGAGAGGAGGTTGTTAAAATACTCTATATCCAAAAAGTTGGGAAAGTGGACGTTTAACTGGGAGGGACAAAACAAGATTCACTTGGCATAATATTTAAGTATTTTTCAGGGGCACAAGAGTAACAGCTGTCTAAGAGCTTCTACCACTGACCAGATTACAGTTGCTCTGATAGAGTATGGCTGATGTACTGTGCAAGAATTATCTCTTGGTGCCTATTCTTCACTGATTAACCTGCACAGAAAAAAATACAGATATTGCAAAGGGCCAGTTAGTCTCATTTCAACACAAACTATAGTCCACACTGTTTCCTGAGTTGGGCTTTATCTTTCTCCTGTTAGTACGGTGAATTTAAAGATGTCTGAAGATGCCCTTAACAAATAAAGGCACAAGGTATTGTGTAGGCAAGGAGGATATAAACCTGTCCTTGTTTATTTTGTTTTTCTGTTCAGAGAAGTTGGGTTTGTTTATTTGGAGTTACACTTTTGCCGTCAGTGAGTGCTCCTTAGCAGCTGAATTACTGTGTTGTGGTTCAACCTCATCTGGCAACTAAGGACCTAGTCTCACTCCAGACACCTATGAGTCCTCCTCCACCTAAACAGGAATGGGATGCTTTCCACTGCCAGGTGAATAGAGGTACATCAGCTGGTAAAAATGTTAAGTGGATTTACATGTTTGATGCTAATAGAGAAGGAAATGACATGGTAAATGGCATTTACTCCATTCATCCACTAGTAAAACTGAGCACACAGATTCATTTAGTAAGACCCTCTAGCAGAGGCAAGAGGCAATGGTCTTGGTCCCTTGCGCTTGTGATTACTTGACCATGAAACACAGATGTCTCGGGTGGTTTGTGAATTGTTTATCACAGCTTTTACGCCTCCAACCAGACTCTCTGAACTGCAATTTTGTCTTTTCAGTTAAAACTTAAGAATGGATTTTGTAAATTAAATAACACCCCAAAACAAAACTGCTTACGGGTGAATGGCAGTTTGCAGCTGATTTCTTGAAGGAGGTGAGTTTCCATGTGACTGGGAAATGGCAGCAGGACATCTGGTCACACACGTGTGAACACACCTTTGCACCACTGGCCAGGAGAATCCAAGATGATGCAGCTTGCCCTGGGGTTGCAGTGACCTCCTGTGCTGTGTTCCCTCTGAGTGGCCAAATTGGTGCTCTGTCCTGAGGACAAAAAAGAGTCCCTTGGCTGTTGTGATTTTAATGGAACTTGTGGCTTAATTAGGAAAAGAGTAACTCTTTCTGTGTTTAAACATTTGGATCATACGGATGAGACTGGTTGCCCAGCACAGACATACTATCCTGTGTGGTCAACACTAGTGATACCCAGTGGACTTCCCCTGGATGTACACTGGATGAGAAGCTGAGGGAAAGCACCTCAACCCCAACCCGACAGTAGCTTCTTTACTGCTCCAATGACCCCACCTTTCCTTCCCCTCATTCCACACACAGGCTCCCGGCCGGGACAGCTTCTCCCTGCAGGCCGGGCAGCGCGTTTGCTGCCCAGGCCTGTGGTGCCAGGGCTGGAGGCAGGGACAGAGGGGAGAAGACCCCGGCTCTTGGTGCTGGAGGAACAGGATCTCCATCGGGGAACGGGGAGAAACCAAACCCACCAAGCGTCTGCGCCGGAAACCATCCCTCTAAACATGAAGATAATTTGTAAAAGCCCCCAGAACTAAGAAGGGGGGGCCTGTGGTGCCAGGGCTGGAGGCAGGGGCGGAGGGGAGAAGACCCCGGCTCTTGGTGCTGGAGGAACAGGATCTCCATCGGGGAACGGGGAGAAACCAAACCCACCAAGCGTCTGCGCCGGAAACCATCCCTCTAAACATGAAGATAATTTGTAAAAGCCCCCAGAACTAAGAAGGGGGGGCCTGTG
>NW_009952533.1:11153982-11181369 GCF_000747805.2 Chaetura pelagica | reverse complement strand
GCGTGGTGCGGCAGGGACGTTCAGGTGGAAGTACCTGGCAGGTTTATCCCTGGTGCGTCCCCGGGGACTGGTGGTCACCCGGGACGTGGTGTGTGGGGGTGTGCGGAGGTGCTGAGGTGTCCTCTGCTTGTCTGCAGCGTGGGTTTTGCCGTGCGGTTCTGGGAGGTGATCCACGGAGGTCTGTGTGGAGGCCGGTCAGTATTGCGGGATGCCGGGTCTGGGTGTGATGTTCACCTTGAGAGATTAGGACCATAATTTTTAGCTGCTCTTATATAGAGTGACTTGTGGAAGAAATAGTGCAGAGGGCTAAATTTTGACATGTAATTTCTTGACCAATCTAACTTAATTTTTCTTGCTGACTAGAGTAACTCTGAAGATTTCAGTGTAGACCTGCAAGTCTTGGCCTTGTTTTAATGATTGAATTTTGGTTACTTGGCAGTGTAGATTTTCAACAAACCTGTGCATGTCCATGTATTGGACCATGAAATGTTACTGTGGAAAACAATTTGTAGGTTTCTTGTTAAGTAATTTTTGCATGTTGTAGCAGAAAGAAATTATCAGCTAAGTCATAAACTGTGCCAGAGCTGCATTGTTACCTGGTGCCTGTGCATGTGGCTGTGCCCAGTTACAGCGGTACAGCTGCATGATGTTCCTGAGCTCACAGACTCCCATGGATCCAGGCTGGATCTACGGACAGCCTACTAGATTGCAACCTTGGCACATTTTGGTGACAAGGTAGCGGTATCTCGAACTAGGCTATGTGAGCAAACTGTTCTGTTTGTGTGAACTGGCATTTGTGCAGTATTTTGCAATGTTGGTAGACTTGCAGCATGTGCAAATCTGAAACTTGCTGCTCTGCGAATTGTTCAGTTGCAGTACACCAACCAAATCCTTCTGTATGCTTTGAGTTGGTATGCAGACGTGTTTAGGAGGCAGAATGCGTTGGGTGCTGGAAATGTGCATCCTTGTTAGTATGGCATTGTGCCTTTGCTCTTCATTATTCTGGTCAAGAAATCCTAGTAATCTAACTTTGGCAGCATATTTGGACTATGAGTGGGTATCTTCACACTAGGTGTTGTGGGTCTGTTGGGCGTAATTTGAGCTAGCTCTGGGATACTCAAAACCGTTGGTAGCAGCATGTTTTCGGTAGAAGAATGCTTCAGATACCAGCAGTGGTAGACTAGAGCTCAGTGAATGGCATTCTTCAGTTTAGTTTGTATTTGCTAAGAACTGGACAGGTTTGTTTTTCAGTTAGCTGGTCAGTTTCAGGCTATTAGACTTGGAACATAAAGGGAGTATGTTTTGGGTTACGTGGTTACAATTGTATCACAGCTTTTAGTCAGCTGATTATCTGTTTCATTCAACTTGAGCAACTTAAACACAGTGCTGCTGTGATTTTTAGTATCTTCTGCACCCGTTTGAAATATGTATTACAACATTTCTATGTCAAGGTGTAAGTAAGGGTAGGGGTTAGTATGTCCAGTTGATTGTTTGCTTATTTGCAGTTCAGTTCATCAAGATCAGCCACTTGATAGTTTTGTGTGGAGTCAGTACTATGGGAAAGGAACCTTCATTTCTTTCTTTTAAAACAGTAATAGAGAGATGTTAAGTAAGAAAATTATAATTCTTAATATTTTCAACCTGGAAATACAAATTCAGTTCAGATGGCTACTCTGAGAAGGTATGTTAACAGCCATCTGGGTGAGTATGAAAAACTTGGTATTTAGCTCTGGTTTACTAAACTGCCAGAAGAGGTATGCAAGGCAAGCAGGTCTTCAGGATGTACTAATACGTGTTGCTGTTTGTGGAATTCAACAATGCCTTTCATGTCTGCCAGTCTAACTATTTAATAATTTTCTGCAAGTGTTCAGTTGAATTTTTTAACATAGGAAAACTTCAGGCATGCTTCATGAATGGAGTATGGGATGAGTGTGGATATATGTTCTGCTTACTCTTTGAAGTGCTCAGGACTGTCATGAGATTGTTTGGGTAACTTTGGTGTTGGAACATGTTGTTTCACTTCCGAAATGTTGATGTTAACTGTTTTGTAGCATTGGCTTGTGGGGATTTACTTGGGTGTCTACGAAAAGGCGGTAGTTCCTTCTGATGGTTAAATTACTGAAGAACAAATCTGCTGATGTTGATTAGCAGTTTTGTTCATGTTTGTGATTTGAAGTTCCTATTGCAAAATAGTGAAAATACTGTTTCAGCAGTGGCCTTTAACTTGCAGGACATCCTGCTATAAGAAGGTCTTGTGTCATTTGTACAAAATAAACAGATTTTGTAGAGGGTGGATATGGTATGCTATGAGAAACTGTGCATCTTGGTCACGATTTTACCCCCTAGTTCTTTGCCTTTCTGATAAGAATAGACTTCCACAGATCTAATTATGATATATTACTGGAATGAAACCTGCATTTTGAAATGGGAAATAGAATCTTTTGTTGGTCTGTAGTGCAACTTTTGGGTATGTGCATAGAGGGAAAACAAGTTATTTCTTCATGGGTTTAATACTGAAGCTTTTAACTTTGCTGTTTTCTCCTTAAGTCTTTTTGCTGGTAGTGGTGTTAGTTGCAGTAGTATAGCATTAAAAATGTCCAAGTTGTGACAAATACTTACACTATTAATTTTTTTGAGTTATTGGCAATGCTGATTGTTTTTAAAAATACCTTTTTTGTTACTTCTGTAACAAAAGAGAGACCTACAACTTATAACTAAGCCTTCACACACCCTTCAGTGTTGAAGGGACTGAGGCGCCCTGATGTAAGTGTCATGTCTCCTGGCACAGCTCTCTCCTTTAACTTTGTAATTCAGTGTAGAGTTTTAAGCTTGTAATAAACAGTTCCAGTCTTCTAAAGTTCCTATTGTCTTCTACTGGAGACTTTACATCCTGCTGCTGGGCTGTTCATACCTGGGTAGGAGAGGACAGGGCATAACTATAAGGCCCCTATGCACATTTGTTTTAACCAGATGTCCCACAGATAGCATAGAAAGCATTGCCATACCCTATATTCCTGTTTGCACTCTCATTGCCAAAGCTACTAATGTTATGGATGAAATTCTGCCTGTGGCTTGTAACATTTTAACTGAAGTCTTTGTTGTGGATGTGAAAGCAGCACATGGGCTCAGGCAATAGCACTGCAAACTTCGCAGGACTGAATATGCATTATTGGTGATCCAGCCTCGTTTGGCAAGCAACCTGTGTTTTGTGATGCAGTAGTGCAAGCTTTTGCTTGTTGGTTGCACCCCTTGTTCTTCTGTGATACTACAGATAAGTGGGTACTTCAGCACCTTCCATTTTTGACAGTAAAATGTAACACAGTGCCTAAAGACTCTTTGTGCTTGGGACACCTATCAGATGATGAGGATGATTATTTAAGCAAAGTTAGATGATCTGTAGCACAGTTGTTGCATTGCTCAGTCTTTATGGTAATACTGTATCGGAGGTGAACAGGTGAAGGAGGAATAGGAAATATGGTATAAAACTGTTGGGTTAGTATTGTATAGCATTTTCTGACCCACAGTGGCTTGTTTAAACCCTCTGTTGATTTGATACTCACCTGAAGTTTAAATATTTTTTTGTATGAATGGTGAAGGAGAAACAATCTTTAGCTAATTTGGTTGTAGTATACATGCCTATAAAGCATTTCAATATATAACTAAGGTTTGTGGGAACTCAACTTTTCTGCTTGGTCTTTGAGGTAGCTGAAGAGTACTGAGGAGCTGGTTATTCCCTGTGCCCTTTGCCTATCTCAACATACCTTGTTTTCATGAGGGTGAGTCAGAAGGTACAAAAGATTGCTAGTTACTCAACTGAAACAGGATTTTACACAGTGGGCACCTTTTTCTTCCTGTCTCTAGAAGCTGCTTCAAAATGCCTTGTTAAGTGCCATGAGGACTAGGTAGCAGCCGCCCGGTGAAGAGGCCATGACTTTGGTCTCAGGTGCTGGTGTCACTGTTGGGGGAACTGGCTTGTACCTGTTGGTACTGAGGCTTTCAAAACAGGCGTGAAGTGCAGCTTTGTCCAGTAGCTGCAAAGAAAGAAGAATAGGATTTGTTCCTTTCCTATTTCCTTTGCTGTAAATGTGCAGGAGGTATTTATTATTATTATTATTATTATTATTATTATTATTATTATTATTATTATTATTATTATTATTATTATTATTATTATTTTCTTTCCCTGAAGGCTTTTCTGAGTGAAAATGACATGCATCTTTTGGTTTTTTTTCCCCCTGAACAGCTCTGGGGCAACATTTGCTGATTTCTGTTCTGTGTGAAAATGTGCAAATGATAGAATTTTTTACTATTGTGCTGATATTTTTTTAATAACAGAAGGGAATATTTTTAGTTTCTTTTATGGTGTGTTTTTTTTTTTTCTTTTTTGCCTTCCCACCTGTTGAGCAAAGCTGTGAGTGTGGAAGTAGGACTGTTTGTATTGAGATTTGAGGAAAAAAGTGTTTCTTTGGAATTGGAATATTCCCATGAGAGCTACTTGTTATCTTTTGGGATCTTTTGCTTTGCTAGCTCTGGTCTTTCGTCAGTGTCCTGTGATAGATTTCTGCATGTCTTCATCAAGTGACTTCTAATGCTTCTATTGGATCACAAAATAGGAACAGATCTTCAGAACTTGCTGTAGGACGTCTAAAAAAAGATCTAAAATTTCGAAAGCGATAGAACCAGTATTACGCTACGAAGGAGTGAGCTGTGTGGAAGAAAGGAACAATAAAGAATGTTGAATGGTACAAAGGCATGTAACTTCATAGTTTTGGGTAAACGTTAAGAAGTGTAGGAGAAAGATAAGATGGATACATCTGAATTACAGCAGTAAGAGACCCATTAAAAGAATGTTTAGTTCTCAGGCTTTTACAAATACTGTTATTTCCATGTCATGCTTTTTTATTACAGTACAACATGGGAAAAGTTTTGAGCAGGTTGGCTAACTTAGTGTACAGACAATAATAAATTTGAAAACACATGGAAGAAGTGGATTTTCCAGATGGCTTAGTTCATCCATTTCTCTCTTGCTCTAGAGAAATTGCATATTTCACTGGAAGTATAGAAGAGTTATAGTTTTCATGTTGGGGGGGGGTATTAATCAGTTGCATACCTAACTTAAACTTCCTAGTCCAATTCTAAGACACCTGTCTTGGAGTAATGAAGCCTTTTATAGTTGGCTTTTGTCTACCTTTTTCCACAAACTTCTAGTTGGTGAAAGAAGTTATTCCCCAGATAGCAGATAGGACTGCTATCTGCTGTTTCTGCACCAAGAATAATCCAGTTTCTTTCTAATGGCTATGCTGGTTTTGGTTTTGGATGTCCACTTGGGTGTAGGGTTTCAGAGTAGGGAGGGGAACTAGCAAAATCAATGTTTAACTTAAACCAGCTGTGTCAAATAAGCAAATTAAGAAAAGCAAAACCTTCAGAGCTGACAATTTGATAGTGAGGAGATAGACACATGGCTAGAAAAGGAAGATATTCCCATGTGTTCCTTAGATGTTTTTTTAGGGTCCTTCATTTTTGGAACAGTGTGACTTCAGTGAGAATGTGGATCAGGAGCTCTTGAGAGTAATGTTAATCTGGCTTTCTATTTCACTACTGGTGTTGTCAGACATATCACCATGCATTGGGTATTAGAGGTAACCCAGGCTCTACCTGGGTTGTCTTTCTATTACTTTTCTCAATATCATTCTCCCAGGTGGAGTGTGGGAGCAAATAAACTGTGTTTAATGTTCTTGCATTGCCACATAATTTATTATTTTCAAATGAAGATATGGTAAAAATCTAAGTATAATTCAAAGTAGGGTGGTTTGGTTTGTGTAAATTAGTAGCTGATGGGATGTTGCTTAAGAAAGTGCAGTGTATTTGAATGCAGTGGTGATAAGTAGTGTTGCTTGCTGCCCCTCTCTTCCTGAGAACCAAAATCTTAACTCACAGATGAGCTGTAATAGAAAGAGGGAGTTTGTACACCAGAGGCTTCCTAAAGTTTGTGTTTCTTTGCTTGGCACCACAGGTTTGTATATATATATTTGTTAATAATAATTTGACATTAGAGGAATAGAGAGAGAAATTGCAGGGCTAGGAGGATACTTAGGATGTCCAGAGGTATGTTGTGAAATAAATAAATAAATAATAAAAGGTAGTGGATGCTTGTGCTTTTTCATTAAAAAGATGGCAGAATATCCACTTGGCTTGGTAATAAATTTTTTTTCAGGTGCTTGGATGGTTGACAGTCCCAGAAGGGAGAAAGATTGTTTGGAATGCCTTAGGGGTGTAAAGGTTGTTAGGAAGGTTAATCAAATGCAAGTGTGCTGGGCAAAATCAGCCTCAGCTTTTGTCTGAAGTTGATTAGACTAGCATGGAGTATTGACCTTTGAATTGTTCAGAATAGGTGGACTGTACTGTTCAAAGCTTTCATTTATTTATTTGTTTTTGCTTTGGCTGAATGATCCGGAGGCTTCAGGGGCAGTAGTGGTTTAAGTGGTTCCTGCACGCAAACTGCGAAGAGCAGGGGATAAACATTGCCCGAAATTACTAAAAAATAGTCCTTACTTTTTAAAAATGGAGCAAAACTATTGTCTGAGAACAGCCAAAGGAGTAATGGGAACCAAGAACTGGAATTCCCAGCTCCTTCAAGTTTAATTCTGGAACCCCATATATCTGGCAAGGTCTTGTAGAATCAGGGCCTTACTGTTCTGTCAGTAGAAGAAGCTTACAGGGCTTCAGGTTTTCCTGTACATGCATGTTTTAATGCCAGAAGGTTTGGAATCCCCATTGAATGGGAGACGGTGGTTAGTTAGTGCTTTAACTTTGGAACAGGAGAGAAGAGTGCTTTTACTGCATGCTGATGATAATAGGACTGCTATGTGCTGTTTCTGCACCAAGATTCACTGCCTCTATAGCATTCAGAGAGCCATTCATGGTCTTAGAACTTGTCTTTGCTGTTGTATTCTTGCCAAGATGTACTTCTAATGAGGTTTTATGAAGGTCCTTGGTTCTTAATGTGAGAGTCAGGGTCGTTGATCAAGGCCTTGCTTTGTATTTGTGTGAGCGCACAGAGTACACAATGTATTGCATGGTGGAATGACAGACAAAGCAGATAACGGATGTGTTTCTTAATGTAAAAATTGAGCATTTGATGTTCTCAGGGTCGGTAACCTAATAATTGAAATGTCATGGTGCAGGCCTTCAGTTGTGGATTGACTCAAGTGATGGCTTTTAAAGCATTAGAAGCACAAAATAAATTTATTCCCTTTTTGATTTTTGAGCTGTGAGCATGCAGTTGTCATTTTTTTTCCCCCCACAGCTGTGAGGGGTACAACAAATTTGGAATCTTCAAATGGCAAAATGCACCAAGTTGGGATGCCATGAATATAATGAGATTGAGAACAGTGTGGTCAGAGCGGGCAATTCTCTTGTTCCTGGTTTCCTGTATGATAAAGTGATTGAAGAGGAGTGAAATGTATTTTATTTATGAGTTTCTTTATGCTTGCAGAAGAAATGGTGCACCTCTGAAGAGATGTTCTTTAAATATTCCTTGTAAGCAGTCATATGAAAAAGGCATAGAAACAGTTTTGGTATTGCATCACAAATCAAATACTAATACTTGAGTCAGTAGCAATTGAGTAGTGAGCTACAATGGAAATGTAGAAAACCAGTCTCTGAGGATATGATCTAAGAGGATTCTAATTTGCCTGTTAATTAGGTTTGCAAAAGTTTCTTTTTCACAGTTCTGAGAGGTGATGATAAGCTACTGATGAATATTTAATTTAGGTTTTGAGCGGGTCATGAAATAACCAGGGAGTATCTCTTCAAAGTTTTCATTATCAGAGAGTAAAGGCACAGTAGTGATGCTCCTTACTTTGACAGTAGTTACTTCTGGAGACAGAAATATTTTGCTTTCAGTTTCTTACCAAGAACCTAACCATTTTCCTAGCAGTGTTGAATCATGGAAGAAAAAAAGCTTCCTTGCTCTCTGTTTAAAATCCCTTGCAATTTCACAATGATGTTCTTGGGCTTAGGGAGACAGGAATCTAAATACATTACATTAGTAGCTGGTGGTATTTTTTAAAAATTTATTTTGCCTACTTACTTGTACAGTTTCTTGGTGTGAATTTGAATAGTCTACTGATCAGTTAAATCGCCTGAAGCTAGAACCTGTATTTATTTCAGTAAAGCATATATGTGTATATGACAGAATCACAGAATGTTTTTAGAAAGTTCGTCAGCCTGTGAATCCAGATCATGGAGAGCCAAACGTTCTGTGTACAGAAACCAATACTCTCTTTTGCTCTCTGATAAGTGTGTGAAAGTTACTTCTGGGAACTTTGTTTTTATAACTAAGTTACACGAGGTTCAGCTACAGTCAGAGACTATGCTGATGTGTCTGTGTGGAGAGAGGAAGGGGATGGATCGATCTCAGGTTTTTTAGTTTCACAGCCTGCCTCTACAAACTTACCCTTAACAATGGATATAAAGAGGCTTAGTCAACATCTTGCCACTTGAAAAATGCATTTATATATTATTTGATGTCTTAGGCCTTGTCCAAAATGCTGAACAAAATCAGATATTTTCAGCAGCCTTGTTTTGTCATGTGTTCTGAAATTAATTTCTCTGATGCTCTCTGGCTACAAGGACCATGTTGAAGGGTTTATTCTGGCATTAATGATGGGGCAAGACTTGGGTTCAGCACACTAACTGCTGCTGTCTCTGAATACTGATCTTAATAATGTGTTAGGAGGAAGGACTCATCTTAAATTTTGAGTTCACCTAGGACAGTTTAAATACATGGGATAAATTTTGGGTGGAAGGGACATCTAATCCTACTTGAAGCAGGAATTTAAATTTAATATTTATTTGGGAGCATGGGATTTGAAGGCCTGACTTTTTACAGGAAGGGTTAAGAGGTAGTGGTTGTGGGGTGAGCTTTCCGTGTGCTTTAAGGAGCACATGACTCAGGTACGCTGTGAACCAGTAGGGGAGTTAGGCAGGTGGTTGTTTTTTTGTTTGGTGGTGGTGGTGTTTGTTGTTGTTTTTCTTCTCCATATGATACTGAAGATTGTAAGATCATTTGTCATTTGATGGGATGTAGAAGTGCTGCATATTTTACTGTATCTGTTTTTCACCATTGGGCTTATAACTTACCTGTTGCTCAGACTTCTGCTGCATTTACTCTTGAGGCGTGGGGCAGCAGTGACTGGTGTCAGCTGCCTCGAGATCCTGGTAGTGGCTAACATAAGCTTCACTGGAAGTTAGCACAGCATGTGGGAGGCTCTTATCTCTGCTGAGGAGAAAGCTTTTGTCAATTTAAATTAATTATAAACAATAAGTGTTCTTTGACCCTTTTACTTTGCTCAGGTTGTATGTTCAAGTAACTGAGCCTGTAGCTAATTGAGGGGGAGGGGAGCTGCATCGGGAGCACCCTGACTTGACTGAAAGTTTAGTATTTACTTGAAACACAGATAGAAGGTTGGTTGGAAGTTAAACTTTCGTGTTTAAGCATTAAATAACATTTGGAAAAAAGTATTTGAATAGTCCAGTTTTTTTAGAAGAACAGTATTGCTTGGGATTACTTGGTGGAAAGTGCACAGTGATTAATTTTCTTTTTGACACATGAAAACTCTCCTTGGTTAGTTTTTGGTATAACTGTTTCAGGAAGTGGAGACCTGATGAAGACTTATTTATCTGTTATTTTCTCATTAATATAAGTATTTATAATATTTCTTTCAACTAGGTAAGAGGTTTTTGTCTGTAAGTATCTTGAAAATTTTTGTAGAATTGTTTTCCAAGAAAAACAGTTTCTCCTTTTTCTTTTCCTGTTCTTGATAGTGACTGCTTATAGGGCTACAGCCAGTTTGCCAGTTAACAAATAAAATCTACCAATAAAAGTAAAGAAAGCAAAATAGAGCCTCTTCCTTCCTCCCCCACTTTCTTTGGTAACAACAATTAAGTGTTTTTGTAGGAAAAGAGCAAAAAAGCAGTCTGGCAAATAAGTTCTGAGGATTTTTTTTTTATTTTTTTTTTCCCCCCAGTTCTGTTGATGCTGGTATTGGGACAAAAAAATACATTTTCTGTTGGCCTCCAGCTCTCTCACTATATACTGTTAGGATAATGCTTAGGCTGAACTGTATCTGGAGAGAACAATGGCACTTGATTACTTTTGTGCTTGGAAATGTTTCTAGGTTTGCATGTTAGGGCAGTAATACAGCATGGTATGTGGAACACAGACTTTGCTGCTGTTTGTGACCTGGCAGTGAGCTGTGAGTCTGATGCTGGCCAGCCCCAGAAGATTCACAGGCTGGAGGAAGGACAGTTTGTGTGGCTGATGGGGAAAATCACCCGTTTGTGGGGAAGGCTGCTTCCGGAGTTACTGGTCTCCTCCACACATGAGAGTTTATAGTTGTGTTTTTAAAACACTGTTCATTGGAAGTATGGCAGTGTTCATTGTGTATAGTGGAGGAATAATGCTTTTCCTTCATTACAGCAAGCTTGGTGAAACTACTAATGAGTTTCATTACAAGAGTTTCTTCTAAATGACCGTTGCAACTTTCTGCTTCCCATTTTCAGTGTCTTCCCCTTTTATTTATGAACTGACAATAAATGGCTGGAGACATCCATATGTGCTTATGCATATTGTGCTAATGCTGTTCCTTATTTCTCTCTTGCAGAAAGGAAGTTATGTTCTTACCCTCTCTTTCTTTCTTCATTTCTATGCTCAAGTATTTTTATATCAATGAATATGTTTTTCACTCTTCTTTATACCATTTGTAACAAGTATTTCTGAGATGGGATTCCTAAGACCTAAAAGAGTATTTTGAGTAGGGCTGGGAAGAAGAAAATGGCAAAACTTCATTATGATCTGAAGGCTTGTACGAAAAATATACTACTGTCTCAAAATGTGTACCCTCTTACTAGGTTATTCTCATTTTCTGCTGTTTGTTGAGCAAAAGCTTGTTGATTTATCTTGAAGAATAATCCAGTAAATTTTGTTTTTTTCTTCAATAAAAATGCAAGGAAAAGGAATAGGAGAGAAAGAGAAAGGGACTGAGAACATGGATGCTTCAGAGCAGGTCTTAAAAATGCGTATACTGGAGCAGAATAATTACAGTGCCTTGTATCTTTTCACTCTCTGTGGTGTCCTTTCTTAGTTGAAAACAATTGTCTTTTGAAGAATCTAGTACTTCAGTGGTGATTTTTTAATGACTGTAATGGTTTTTACAGTAAGAAATCGCTATCCTTCCACATAAGCAGTGACAGATCACTGCATTGGATGCAACCTATTTTAGTTGAATGGGAGTCTCTTTTAGAAAGAAGTCCCATGTAATGAATGGCTCTGAGTTAGGGGGAACTCTTACCTGATTAGTGATCTGTTCTCCTGGCCAGTTATCACTCTCCTAAGAGGTTTTTGTTTCCAAACTGAAAGTTGGTTTGCTTACCTTCCAGTGTGTGTTGTAATACCTATATCGACTAGGTCAAAGAACCTGTGCTATGTGAATACAATCTGCCTACAGAGAAGATAGCCTAGTGTCTTGTTAACTTTCTCTTGATCTTCCGTAATAAATTTAGCTTTCAGTGTTAAATATATTTAAGTTAGCCATTATTTGTATTCTAGTTGCACTCTTGAGCTTAAGATCCTTAAAGAAGAGTGACCTTTAGATGTCTCAGGGTAGTCTATTGGTATTGTGGTATATGGAGTAATACCTCTTGCCCGCGTTGAAACCTTCCCCTCCTTCCCCCTTCATCTCCCCCAGATCAGAGGTGCCTCCTGCTGCATCTAAGGATCATGTAACTTGTGTTTCTGTGGGCTTTTTTTGGTTGTCCTTTTGGAATTTGTCCTTGGGTACTCTGATCCCTTCTTCCCAGTCTGGTTCCTAGCATGTAACTGTTCAGGTGACTGTGGTAAAATGGATGATGTTAGAAGGTGCCTTGTCTACGAAGGGACCCAAATAACAGTGTCAGCCAGCAGTTAGCACATATCCCCCTCTGAGTGTTCACCCAGGTGCATGAGTTATTTCCTTCTGTTAATATATTAATTTTATTAGCTGGTGTCCCTTTAATGTGATTAAAGCAAAGTTACTGAGCTGAAGGTATCAGTTTAATTATGCTGAGCAGCACATGCCAACTTGGGTAGTGAATGAGTATATTAATATGAGGAGACCATGTTTATCTCAAAATGATCCAAGTAATAATGTGGGTAAGATAACCAATTTGAGACATGATTGTAGTCACAATTTAGTCTCAAAAACACAGAAATTTTGTTGGTCTAACCAATAGGTGAGGGCTTGGAGTGAGTTTTCTTTTTTTTTAAGATTTTTTTTCTTTGTGTTTTTGTTTGGTTGTTTTGGTGGTTTTTGTTTTTTTTTTGGGAGGGGGGTGGTGATGTGCGGCTTTTTGTGATGGGATGGGGTTTTTGTTGTTGTTGAGTGGATTTTTTGTTTTGTGTTTTCCAACAGTTTAAGCATGTCAGCTGGTTTCAGAGTATGACTTCTTACCAGTACTACCGGCTTTTTTTCTTTCTGGCTTCCAGTGTGCTGGTTGTGTTGAGAACAGGGGAGGGAGATAGAGGTGGAGACAAAGCAGTGTGATTTGTGCCAGGGCTGTTCTTGGAAGACTGCTTATTTTCTAAGCTTTCTAGATAAACCGTTGTAGTGGGTCTGCAAGACTGAGTAAGTTGTGTTGCAGCCATCATGCAATACAGAATTGTCATGGTTGGAAAGGACTTTTGAGATCACCAAGTCCAACAAACATCAACACAACCCAGTTTAGGAAATTGCAGTTTAGGAAATAACCTCTTGCTGGATGGTAATTATTTTTCCTTTGGGTGTCACCACTGGTTGATAGAGGAGGAGGTGCTACCTGAACATGTGGCCTGAATTATCAACATCACTGAAAGTTTTTCAGCTGCTTCCAAGTGGTATACTGACAAGTCTGGACAGGCAGACAGAAGGAATGTGTCAGCTTGCCACGAGTATATAGAACTCAGCTCAGTGACCCATCTCTGTTTCACAGTTAATGTTTGTCTTGCAGTTTCTGCTCCTGGAGTCTGGCATATGTGTTACTGTTGCTCCTGGGAGTGCCTTAAATGAAACACATTATTTTGCTTTCCTTTTGTGGTTTGTTGATATTATCCTTTTGCAAAAAGCAGCACTCATCAGATCAAGCAAGAGAGCCAGAGCATTTCATTTTGCCTTTCTGCTCATTTTGTTGGTTGGTTGGTGGTGGTTTTTGTGGGTTTTTTGGTTGGTTGGTTTTGTTTTTTGTGTGTTTCTTTTTTTTTTATTTTTTTTTGGGAGGGGGGGCTTTTTGTGTGTCATAATCTCCGTTGTATGTCCTTTCTGATCTGCCCTTGAAAGAAAATTCTTCTTTAAGAACTGTTTTGTGGATATTCTACAGGTTCATTGCTGATACAATGTTAGGCCTCAGTTTTTAAACTTTGGATTTGTGCCAAAATATTGCTTGAAAGAAGATTGCTACAAAGAATTCCTTCATGTCCTCCTGAAAATGCTTCAGGGCAGGGGAGAAACCACAGATACCAGCATGGAGCTTATGCACTCAGACATTTCTCAAAACTTGACTGTCATGCCTTCATTATTTTTTTTAAATATGGAGATCTTGTTAATTATCACTAAAAATCAAAGGGAGAATACACTGCAGGCAAAATAGATTTTTATTTTTCCTTATTTGCTTCTGATAATTTCAGTTTATCTAAAGCCAGGACACCACTGACATTCCAAATATTACTGCTTTTTTTTAGATTTTGATCTTTTGATTTTTTTCTTTTCTTTCAGTGTTTACATGCACAGGTGATTTGGGATCAGCATAATTGATTCAGGGCTCTGAATCAATTTCCTTCTGTCCATAGGATTGGTGATCAGTTGAATAACTTCAGTTTTGTGCAAGATACATAAATCCTAATTTTGTTTCTTTTTATTGATTTCTTAAGTCATCTTGGCTGGGATAATGTAAGGATGAAAGTTTTATTTGTTTCTTTTGCTTGGTAGGGGAGTAGTTGTTGAGACTTGACAAGTTTAGAAAATAGTGTGCTCTTGTTTGTGTTCTTTGTAGACAAAACACAGTAGGGTTTTGGATTTCCTAGAGTATGATACTGACAAAGCAGGCAAAGCCTTTTAATACTTTAAAGAGAAAAACAAATAGTAATTATTTTCGTAGATTTCTGTTATTGCTGCTATAATTTTCTTTATTTCTTCCCAAACTGAGCCTTAGGGTTATAAAGCAGGAATAATCAGATTTGAACACGTGCATATGAGCTTCTAGTGGTTTAAGTAAATAGGTTTTCAGGATTTGTGTGTTCACAAAAGTGTAGTGTCTTCCATTTTGTGTCTCCTTTATGTCTTTTGGAAGTATCTCCTTTTTTTCCTCCTGCATCTAGGAACTTACCTGCTCAATTTGGTGACTTTTTCCCACGTCACTGGTAATTATTTTGCTTATCATTACTTCTTATTTTTTCTTCCTTTTTCTCTTTCCTTCCAGTTTGTTCCTATTTTCTTGCTTTGTAGAAAAGTATTTTTAATTTAATTGGGAAGATTTTTTGGGACCCAGAATGAGAATTATATTTGCAAAAACTGAAGACAGGTTACCTGAATGTAAAAAGCTATGGCTTATTTAATTCAGAACTGAGACATTATGGGTAAAGCTCTGCTGCTTTGTAACATACACACAATAAGGGGCTTTAGGGATTGGATTATTGCCATCTGCAGCAATCCCTATGTATATTTAAAAAAATAAATTAAAAAATGGAGTTTGAAATGTGCTGTTTTTCTTTTATGGTGGTTGCCAGTGAAATGCTGCTGTTACCTGGCCATGGCTTCTGAATTTATAAGTGATCAAGACAGTCTGCTGCAGGTGTGGTGTCAGCAAGAGTCTAGGGTGGCAGAATAGCATGTGTGTCAGGGTGATGAGTTAAGTAGAGAAGAGTAGACCTTTCTGTAATTGCTGGTCCCTGAGTATCTTGGATATATGGTATCTGTGTGTTGTGACCAATGTGTTCATTTGCCCAGGCCTTTAAGCTTAACAGCTTCTTTGTTTTCCTTGACTACAGATGGTTCAATTTTCAGCTGTCTACTTACCCAGGAGCTGACAGCTTGGAGTGGTGGCTTATAGAAAATATAGGTTAGGTGTCTCCCTTGATCTGTGCTTCCACTGCGATACAGATGCTGGTATTTCAGCTTCCCTTTGACGGGAGCTTCTGATTACAGCAATTGTTGCTGGAAGTGGTCTGTACTGGGTACAGGGGGTAGTGCTGGGAGTTTTAGGGGTGAGAAGGTGAATGTTTGTTCTGTCCTTGCACAGTCTGTGAATTTTGCAATATTGTGGACACTAGCTAAAAAAACCCCCCAAAACAGCATAAAATAGCCAAGATGGCTACATTAGCATCATTGCTGTGGTTTTGTATTTTTTCTGAAGTGCCGTGGGACCAGAGTTTTGCCTGGATGGCTTTCAGGGTTTGGCAGCAATGACAAGCACTTCCACATCCAAAGAAATTCAGGAATATTACTGCATCATGTCTTTGCTGACTCTGCAATGCAGCAACATCGGGCTGTGAGCCCAAATCACAGTGGGAAGATATAAACCTTCTGACCCAGAGGTAAGAACCACCAAATGGACAAGGCTTACAGCAGAAAGGAGATAATCACAGAGAAATGCAAATTTGAGATGAGGAGATGAAACTTGTGTTCCTTTGGTCCAAGTCCTTAATGAGAGAGCTATAATTAGGCTAGAATTATCTTTATGGATTTGGTGCTGGCAAGCTAAAATTCAGCTGCTTCTTAATCAGCATGCAGTATCTTTGTGATCTTTCACACTTGAGTCAAGTGAAACCTCACTCTCACTTGTTGTGCAATGCCACAGCACAGGGGTCTGCACAATACATAACCACTCAAGTAAAGCTCTTCCCTGCTCCTTCTTCAGGGATGTGTCATTCCTTGTAGGTTGATTTGTCTTCATTTCGCTTTTGCATATTTTGCCAGTTCTGCACAAAGTATCTGCAAAATAGCCAGTTACAGAATTAGGATTGTTTTAGTGATTGTGATTTTGTGGCAGTCTATGATTCCAGTTCAAATGCTGTGATAGCCACAGAATTTACAAAGTTGTGCAGCAACAGGAGAGGTCACTTTTCATGCAACTTAGCCTTAGAGACAACTTCTCCAAAGTGAACATCTTCTGAGAGCACAGTTGGAAAAGCAAGGTAGTAAATTCTTGTGGCTTGGCACTGGTGTTAAGACATGTTGCTTTTAGGGGAAATAAGTTGTTTTTAGTAAAGGTTAACATACAATGTAATATGTTTCAGTAAGCTATAAAATAATTTTTGAAACTATGGAAGGTCTTCTCTTTAGTAGGATTTTACACGTGGTATTTAATTTATTAGCTGCTGTGTGCTAAAAGGACTTTCTTTTGTGACTTATTTGTTTTACTAATGAGGAGAAGGGCGGACATTGTATAACTTCTCAGGCAACAGTGATTATGCAACTGATCCTGTTATTGTGGAGCAGAAGTCCTTCCTAGTCCCTGAGCGCCAGCTGCTTGTGTTGCTGCTTTTTCCTTTTTTTTTACTTCCTCCCTGCCCCCCCACTTCATTTGTGAACAAGTTATTTTCTTTCCTGTGTAGCTGTTTCCTTCTCTGTCCAATGCCAGCGAGACAGTGGCTTGTTTTGGTTTATTCTTCAATATGATGCAAAATCAAAGTGCCCTTCTATAGCACACAAAGTATGAAATGTATAGACAAATTAATTTTTTCATGCAAAGTAGAATTGCTTGATACTTTATGGGTATGTAAGAAAAGGTATTTCCTGGGTTCTAAATTAAATGTTACTGCAAATGTCCTTTGTTGAAACTGAGGTCAAAAGTTATTACTTCATTTCTCATGGTATTAGAAGCATGTAAAAAGCTGCCTTTTTTTGTTCTTTTCCCATCCTACAAAGGGTGGGCCTGAGAGAAATTTTAATTCTCTCTCTCCTCTCCCCATTTCCTCTGGGATCACCAAATAAAATATAGTACTCCTGTGTATAAGATGAAGTAGTTGTAAATCTCATGCTTTTACAGCCAAGTGATCCTACTGCAGTGAAATAAAGGCAGTCAATATATTGTAAAATGCTGTACATCTTACCCTATTCACATTGTCATGCTGTTTCCATTTCAGGTTACATGGCTTCCTGTGAGCTTTAAGTGGCTGTGGACAGGCTGTTTTGATCCATGATAAACATTAGGAAACCTGCCTATGTAATACTGGGTGATGGGACAGTAGGTGGTAAACTTCTAGATTGTAACACTGTTCTCTGCTTACAGATGCACTGAGCTTACCACATGTAAGTTCCAGTTGGGAAGAAATAATATTTGACCTGTGATACCACAATGCTTGCTATGCTGCTTGTGTTTCCATGTCAAATATGGTCTGTGTTAGTCATAAATAAGCTCTATGTTTGGTGTCCTATATCAGGAAATAAACTGTGGATAAGAATTTAAGGTCTTTATTTAGTTTGTACATCTTACACTAAAGAAGTTATAGGGAATGTAAAGGATGCATTTGCTTACTTACTGTGTCTGTACCATGGATCAAGTATTTGGGAGGATGGCAAGCCGATTTAGGATTTGTAGAAGTTATGTCATTTTTAAGTAATTGGGGTCCTTTTGGTCTGCACAGTTTTTGTTGGAATTTCTTTTCCTTCCATGCCAATATGCCTCAATCTGGTTTAGGTAGACCAGCTGTACAGAAGACGTTTTCTTTGGCAAGCAAAAGACTGGATGCCTAATGTGTATTCTTCAATCCTGTCTGCTCATACCTCTAATGCCTGAATTTCCTATCGCTAGAGCACCAGGTCTGGCCTAGAAGATACTGTGTTTCATAAGCATAGCCTCACCTCGCTGTGCATATTCAATCCATTTTTGATAGCCACGGTTGTCACTTTTTGATTATTTTGATTTATTTGATTGTTTTCATTGTTGGTGAAGGCTCTGCTAGACTTCATTCCTCAGCCCTGCAGTTTTGGCACTACAGATGCAATTGAAGTTCATCTGCGCTAGGAAAGAACAGAAAGTAATGATGAGGAGGGAAAGATTGGCAGGGCTTCTGTGGAAAAATACCCTCAAATCATCAAAACATCGAGATATCATGGCTAGCTCTTTGTCACCATGGTGGTGGGAATACCCTTACCTAATGTAGAGTTTCAAAAGTAACACTTGTGTAAGGTCCATAACTTGATTGAGAATTTTGAAATTGCTCTTCAGACCTTCTTGTCTGAGGTGTTCTGTGGTCCTAATCCTAGAGTTCTTGGTGACCTTGGAAGCCAGATTTCTGTGGCCTTTGGGAACTGTCAGCTCTGGCTTGAAATGAGTATGGGTTATTGGGTTTTGTATTGTTTCACATAAAGTAATGGAAGGAATTTGGAAATTAGTCTGTAATTTACTAGCTAACTTGTAAAGGCCCAAGAAGGCCTGCCTCAAAACACTTTGGAAAACATCAGATCATGACCTTGCAGAAAGCGTCTTTGTGTCAGATTTGTGTATGGGGTATTTCCAAGTACCAAAACAAACACTTGAAGAACAGTGAAATGAAAGTCAATCCACATGATCCAACCTGGATTTGAGAAGTATGTCATATTCTTTCTTAAATACAAACCTGTTAGTTCATAAATTTGCCCAAGAAATTACTTGAATTCGAAAATAATAGTGATTCTTAAAAAATATACAATGGAATGTTTTGTAAAGGAGCCTATATTTGTCCTTTTCCTTTGTTGCAGGAAAAAAAAGATAATTATTTGAATCGGTATGTTCCTGGAGTGTTTATTGTTTGCTTTCATGTTCTTTTTTGCACATGTGGTTCTTGAAATTGATTCATCTAGTGTTAAGTGATATGATCCTCAAAAAAGAATTTAACCACTTTTTAACAGTTTCAGTGACTACATGCATAATTTACAGTATAACTTTCTGGTTTTAGTGGTTTGTTTGATGAGGTCCTGTACAGAGTACTAACTTTCTTACTGCTGGTTTCCTGTAGTATTTAGTCAGCAGTTGAGCTAGAAATCTTGGAAATTGAGTGATTTAGGAGGAAGGTGTTTCTTTGCTGCTTTGGAGAAAAGATTTGGTTTTGTTTTTTTTTCCTTTTAAAATCTGGCGGATTCTCTTCCCAGTTGCAGTTGCCTAAGTCTCCTGCCCTTCTTCCCCCCCTCCTTTTTTAAAAAAAAACAACAACCCACAAAAGAACACAAACCACCAAAAACTAACAAAAAAACGCCAGTGCCTCTAGTGCACTGTTGAGTTTGGTTATTGGAGAGTTTATTTTTTGTTGGAGGTAATTAAAAAAAAATAATTTAATTCTACATGTGCTTCCATCAAGTTGCAAGTAAGGGTTGGTATCCATTTACAGTCATGTTATATACACCCTGGAAATGACCAGCAGCTCAAGTTCAGTAAAACTCTTGAAGAATTTCTTGATCAATCTTTAATATGTCTCCTCTTAAGTGCTGTTTGGATTTTCTGCATAACTGACTAAGGCCATATCCATGAAAGGTTAGTTCATTTTAAAGATAGTTCAAAGTAATCTGTCCATTTCACCTTTACTCTTATTAAGAGTAAATCTCAATTGTTGAATAAATCTCAATTATGTTAGCTGATAAAGAGAGACTTGAGAAGAATTTTAATCAGTTTTGATCACACTATTTAAAGGCTTATACTTCAAATCTTCATCAGGAAGAGAAACAAGGTGGTGATGTTTCATTGCAAAGAAGGCAAAACATTACTGCTGAAGTTGTGTCTTTAAAGAAACTAGTTCCAACTGGCAATTTCCTGACAAACAAGGGTTGCAATATGAATATTTGTGATGTTTTGAAATTGAAAAGCATGTAAGTCTACTATCTTGGTTAAGTCGCCTTTTTTTTTTTTTTTTTTTTTAAGTGAAGTCACTCTTAACTAGGAAGGTAATAGCATCAATAAGCTTAAGGATTTTTTTTGTATGATGTTGCCTGATTCTGTGCTACCTTTCTTGAGCATCGTTTAAATAAATCTTGGATTGTAAACATGATTATTGTGGTATCTTGCAGTGCTCAGCAGCGCTCTTTGTTTCTTCATAGTGAACATAAAGACTTCTGATTGTCCTGTGAAAAGCCCAATTCCTTCAAAATAACATCAGACAAACTTGAGTTTATTATGATTATTTTTAATTATGTTGGCAGCAAGTCAAATATGACAATTCTTTACAGAATTAATAGGAATCTAGTAATCAAATTATGAATGGCTGGTGCCTTTAATGATACTTTTCAAATAACTGTAGGGAGACTTCTATGAAATATAAATCTCAACAGAAATAAACAACAATTTAAATATGGATAACAGACAGCTTTTATACCTCACCAGTTTTTACCTTTCTTTTTACTACCTATTCACTTATTTCTTATGGAGGAGAATGGTAATGAAATTTTATGTTATCAGGTTGGGTTTTTTCTTTTTCTTTTTCATTATAGACATATTTTTTTTATACAGTTTGGTTACAGCACAAATAATTTTAGCCAGTCATCTATTTTCTATTTTACTCTGATACTTCTGTTACAGAAGTTTGAAGTAGTTTTAACTTCACGATTGAAAAAAATACAACAACTTTGATTGCATTCATATAAAAGTAATAGGATTTTTTTCATTTAGTAAATACTCCAGATGGATAAAATACTCTGGACTGTAAAATAATGATATTGTTGGTGGCTCACAAGCGGAGGAGGAAGAGATTCTTCAAATTATATTTGGAGGAGGTTGGGTAAGAATGTGTTAAGGGGAAGGAAGGATGAAGCTGTATCATCAAGTAGCTGCTATATTCCTCTTCCTAAATGTTGTCCCCTCTCCTTCCATCAGCAAAAAAACCAAACCAAAGAGCACCACTCACCCCCACAAAAAAACCCCCAACAAACCAACAACAAGAAGACAAAAGTCCAGATAGAAACTTAAAAATCACACAAACACAATAACTACAGATCTGATAGAAATATTTACTAATAAAGATATAATTCTGTGGCTGTGGTAACAGGGAGAACTGGATAGCTGTGGAAAATGAGTTAAGATCTGTTGATACTATTCTAGTATTTCTTGGTGGGTGATCATACAGACCATTCAAATAATGAGGTTTCTGGCTGACTAAAGAGACATTAGAGTTTCATGTTGGCAAGTAACATTTCCTTGACCCTAAGTAATTTAGTGGAATTTTTTTTTTTTTTCTTCTGTGTGTTATAACTTACCCATTTGAAATTATCTGGATCTGAAACTTACTTCCTATGGAATCTTTGTATAGATCTTGCAGTTTGAAGGGAAGACTTTAATTCACCTGTGTCTTTTTGTGTAAAGATTTAATGTTTGAAGTTTTGGTACAGCAGGTTCTCTTGTGTGGAATATATGCTTGGACAGAAAGAAAACATTGAAAACTAAATGTGTTATCTGCATTCTTCCAGTTTCAACTTCTTAGGATTGTTAGGCAATACATCGAGCTCCACTGTTAATTGGAGGATAAAAAAGGCTATTATTTAGTGATCTGGATCTGACTCAACTGGTCAGGAGTATTATGAGATGTCTTTCTTGGGCTGTGATCTCTCTCCAATCTAACATCTCAGAAGAAAGGAAAAAACAATGAATTAACAGAAGAATGAAGAGATTCTCTGGGGAGATACTGAGGAAAGTGGGTTTGAATTTTAAATGTGAATTTCACAGCACAAGATGCACTGTGCTAAAATATTTTAAATATGCACCAAAAATTTAGCTATGATGCCTAAACAAATTAAAGACCATGAGCTGAGTATTCTGTTGAGCTCTCCCAGTTGCAATGTCCTTTTGAGAAACTCAGGCTACTGTATTTCAAGTGCTGAGTGCTGCTTTCTGGAAAAGGAGAAGAAAGTGTGTGGTCATAATTTTTGCAGATGACTTTAGAAGTGACTCCATTTAGACACTTCTTTTATTCCTTTTTAGTACTTGGTCTGCAGTACCTTAGTTTCTCTTTGGTTCGAGAAAAAGGAAAAATTAATTAGCTTAATATACTACATGAGCTGTATAGGGAGGTCTGTACCCCAAAAATGGGTGTGACTACTAGTCTTCAACTTGGGGGTCATTAAATGAAAAGATGACTTTTTATTTTGGACTCTTCGGTTTCACACTGCAGGCTGAAGCAGTTATTGGGATGATCGGTATTGTTTTAGTCTGGTGTTGGGTTGGTTGGTTGGTTCCGATCAGTTGGCACTTATTGGAAAAGAGGAAACAGAACTCCCAGATTCAGAAAGGAAAAAACGAAGACCAGGGGAACTACAGACCTCTCAGTCTTACCTCTGTGCCTGGCAAGATCATACAGCAGGTGAATCATAGAATCATAGGGGTTGGAAGGGACCTCTGAAGATCAAGTCCAACTCCCCTGCTGCAACAGGAACACCTAGGGAAGATCACAGAGGAAAGCATCCAGATGGGTCTTGAAAGTCTCTGGAGATGGAGACTCCACAACATCTCTGGGCAACCTATTCCTGTGCTCCATCACCCTCACAGTAAAGAAGTTTTTCCTTATGTTGAGGTGGAACTTCTGGGGTTGTTGCTTGGTGGTGTTTCTTCTTGTCCTATCACAGGGCACCACTGAAAAGAGATTGGCCCATTCTTGACATCTACCCTTTAGATATTAGCAGACATTAATAAGGTCCCTTCTTAGTCTTCTCTTCTCAAGACTAAACAGCTCCAGGTCTCTTAGCCTTTCTTTGTGTGACAGATGTTCCAGTCCCTTAATCATCCTCATAGGCCTCTGTTGAACTCTTTCCAGCATATCCCTATCCCTCTTGAACTGGGGAGCCCAGAACTGGACACAATACTCCAGATGTGGTCTTACAAGGGCAGAGCAGAGGGGGAGAAGAACCTGCCTTGATCTGCTGGCCACACTGTTCTTAATACATCCCAAGATACTATTGGCTCTCTTGGCAACAAGGGCACATGGGTAACTTGTTGTCCACCAGGACCCCCAGGTCCTTCTCCCTGGGGCTGCTTTCTAGCAGGTCAATCCCTAATCTGTATCAATGCATGGTGCTTTTTCTCCCCCAGTGCAGGACTCTACACTTATTCTTGTTGAAACTCATTAGGTTCATCTTTGCCCAGTTCTCCAGTCTGTCCAGGAATATGGAACATGTGGAGGTGGTTGATGGTAAGCAGCATAGCTTCACTGGGAACAAATTGTGCCTGACAAATTTGGTGGCCTTTTACGATGGGGTCACTGCTGTGGTGGACAAGTGTAGAGCAACTGAAGTCATCTGCCTGGACTTCTGCAAAGTGGTCAACCCTGTCCTGCATGACATCCTGGTCTCTAAATTGGAAACACATGGATTTGAAAGCCAACCATGTCCTGGGATGTACTGGCCAGCAGGTCAAGGGAGGTGATTCTTCCCATCTACTCCACTCTTGTGAGACCCCACCTGGATCTCTGTCTTCAGTTCTGGGGCCTCCAACCCAGGGAGAATGTGGAGCTCTTTGGTGAGTCCAGAGGAGGGACATAAAGGTGATCAGAGGGCTGAAGCACCTCTCCTATCAAGACAGGCTGAGAGAATGGGGCTGTTCAGCCTGGAGAAGAGAAAGCTCCAAAGAGACCTTATAGAAGCCTTTTAGCATCTGAAAAGGGCCTACAAAAAAGTTGGCGAGCGACTTCTTACAGGAGCATGTAGTGATAGAACAAGGGGGAATGGCTTGAAACTATAAGAGGGTAGATTTAGGTTAGACACAAGGAAGAAACTCTAGTGTGAGGGTGGTGAGACACTGGAAGACATTGTCCAGAGAAGCCATGGATGCTCGCATCTGTGGAAGTGTTCAAGGCCAGGCTGGATGGGGCTTTGAGCAGCATGGACTAGTGAGAGATGTCCCTGCCCATGGCATGGGGGTTGGAACTACATGACCTTAAAGGTCCCTTCCAACACAAACCAGTCTGTGATTCTGTGAAAATGTTAACTGGTGTAAAAGGCAGCTCACCAGGATAGCTCTGTCCTTAGTGGGGGAAAAAGCTTTGTAAGCAGTCTGAACCTTTTTTGTATCAATTTATGCCATGCAGTGCTGTGGCTTCATCTCGGGTTTGCCAGTAGCCCGTGGCACCTTTTAATGTAGGTCAACCTTCAGTCCTTGTTAGGAAATTGTAACTTTGTGATTAATTAAAGTAAATAAAAATTAATATGAGCTTGGAATTAATGACAGGGATAGCATAGTGATATATTGATTGTATTATGCAATATAACATCAGAGAGTGTAGCTATATTGAGCAAGCTACCATGTAGACACTAATTAAGTGGGAAAAATCTTTATTTACTTATATATACTATTTGAAACAACTGGCACACTTCTCTTTGTAAAAGAAGCAAATAACCATCCCTTCACCTCCGGGGAAATTGAATGTAGTCCTTAAATTTGTGTTGCAAGCCTCCAAATATCATCAAGATCTGTTCTTAGGACTGTCAAGGCATCTGTCCTGCAGGGAGCTATCTGACATTTACGTTTCAGAATTTCAGATACCAGTAATTCAGATAATCAGGGTTTGTTTCTGTATCCAGAGGGTTTTATTCATTCTTGTGGAGAGCTGAAGGATTAGCAAGGCATTAGCTTCCTGAAATAAACAGAGAATCCCTATTATTCTAGTGTTTGTTTCCAATTTGATGAAGCAAAATATTGTGTATTTGCAAAAGTTTGTTCTTTCATAAATAAAATAATAGCTTGTATAAACAATGCAGACTCACTATTTGAATGTGCATTTGACTGATATGATTAAGGGCCTTCTCTTTTGATATTTGATCATCTTACAAAGAATGTACACAGTCACCAATCTTTATTTTAGAAGAGATGATCACTTCAGGAAGCTTGACTATCTTTATGTACTTGGAGTTGCACAGGGATAAGATTTTGGCACTGGACACAACCAGCAGTAAGGTAAATTACAACTAGGGTAATGAAGGTAGTCAAACGCTGGAGTTAGTTTCTCAAAGAAGTAATGGAATTTCCAGCCTTGGAGATGGTCAGAACTCACCAAGACCTCTGGGCAACCTGATTTAAGCTGGCCCTGCACTCAGCAAAGGTTGGGCCATGTGACCTTCCAGCCTGTATTATTCTGTACTCAATTTAAACATTATCCAGTATTTCTATGATAGGAATCATAGTAAAATTAAGACCCAATTACTTAATTTGAAAACCTCTGTGTAAAAAGATAATGCTTCTTACCAAGCAATTTAATAAATGAAATTTTATGTCACAGGTGACCTGCAAATCAGTTCAATGTATCTACACAGGGAACATTGTGAGTTTAACACTGACAGTTTATTTCTACAAGAAACACATTTCTGTGCTGTTAAAAGCAGAAGGCTGTTTGTGGGTGATTGTGATTAATGCACCTTTGGCAAAGACTTTCATAAATTGAGAATTGACTACAGTAAACTAGAATATTCTGGAGACAACTTTAAATAAATTTTAATAATCCATTTAAATGTACATAGTTTTGATGGTTCATTTGAAGGGGGAATTAGCATTTATTTCCATTGGAAGTATCAAATTATAATAGATATAATCAAAGCACGCAAATTTAATTAGGAAGTAATTAAAGAGTGAAGTAACATCAAGCATGTATTACAATTTTCTTGCTACTTTTTCAGTCTAATTTTGGCCTTGACTTAACAGAAATGCACAGTTTAGGGAGCACTTCTTCTTTCCAGTGGCATTAGAAATCATGCGTTGCATTAAGTCTTCCTGAGTCTTCCAAATGGCTGTGGTAACACTGAAGCAAGACTTGAGCTCTCCAACAGAGATTGCCTGCAGTAAACGAGACTGGATTTATTACCTTGACTTTAATTGTTTTGCTTTAAAAGAGCTTGAGTTGTTGGTGTTAAACTCTACCCAGTGCCAAATTGTTGACCTTTTTTGGTGTTCTGCCTTTCTGCATATAGGATGCTTCAGGGGGAGACATGAACACAGCTGTAGTTCAAGCAGTTTCTCTAGGGGGGGTGTCTCTTTTTATGTACCTGGTTGTCACTTTGCTAAAATATCTTCTCAGCACTCTGCTATGTTGAGAAGAATCTGGATGAAATGCAACCCATGAAAGACTAGAATTTTTCAGGTAAGTAGTGAGTAATATCTGAAGGACACAGGAGTTCATGGTGCCTGAGATACCCTTTGTCCAGTGGAAAGGAGCAACACTTACATGTTGTATCTAGTAAGGTAGCTATAATGATCTGTCATTATGACCCCTTTTCATGAGGGTCCTCCCCTTTGCTATTGAGTATACAGGTATCCATGTTTTGAGGGTTGGAATGGAACTTTGGTAAATTGACTCATAAAAGTGGGACATCTTTATTTTTTTGCCTTTTTTTTTGCCTTTTTTTTTTTTTTAAATAGTTTTCCTGCTCTCTAAGCATGATTAGTTGTTGGGAATATAAGCTAAGGCATTCAGACAGTTTTAACCTGGTTTTAATTGGGACTGACTGTTCAAACAAGCATGTCTTCTTGTCATGTATGGGTAGTAGGGGTTTCATCTGATTACAGTGCTTATCTATTCTTACATGTGTTTCTGGAGCCAGGACACTATGTCTGCAGAACTTTCTGCCCTGAATTGTGCTCTCTTACACAGTCATAAAGCAGAGACATTTGTAGATTAGAACACCACATAGAAGATCTCCCCCCTCACCTCCAGAAACTTTTGTTTAAGGTGTGGGGACACACTTGCTGTTGCAGACAGCCAGAACACCACGTTATGGATGGTCGTATTCTGTTTTAATGTTGAAGATGAGTGGGATAATAGTTGGTAAAAGTGTTTTAATCAGTCTGTGCTGACAAGTGTTGGTAGACTTCTGTGTGTCACTTTTGCTGTTTTCTAGTGTGAACCTCTAGGGTGGATCTAGAAGTTGAAATGTGTGCCTTCTTCATCTTTCTTGAGCATGAGTTAATTAAGTCTTCACTTGGAAATACGTATTCATTTGGAAGTATGACAAGGATGCCAATACCTGGATTTAAAAACAAAAAGCAAAAGAATCCAGTAATACCTGTGAGAAGAAAGTACCCAGGTAACTGGAGTTACGGATTTTCTTGAAGAAGACAGATGTGGTAGCTTGACTTGTCCTTGCACTCAGGTATAGAAAACTTGAGCTTAGTTTAGCAGAAGTAGGAAATAAGAAAAAGGAAAGAAAGACGGCTTTGGAGGGAGCCAGAAACTGAAGTGCTCTACCTGTTGCTTTTTGTTTGTTTGTTTTTTACAAATGAGGCTGACCCTTCTGTGGGCTTTTGAGGTCTTTTCTTTGTCAGACGAAAACATCCAGCTGTTCCACCTTATCCTGCTGTTAAAATAGCTGAATCTCCTCAGATGATGTGTTGCCCACATTTGTATTACTTCTCTCAAATTCTATGTACAGCAGG
>NW_009952533.1:11121036-11153949 GCF_000747805.2 Chaetura pelagica | reverse complement strand
AGCAGGAATACATTTGTTACCTAACATTTCTTATAATTGTAGACAGTGTAAATTCAGATATTGGCTCCTGCTGATATATGGTCCTGACCTCTCACCTCACTGGCTAAAGATGGGCTTTATCTTCACATCCTGTGTAGTGCATCTGAAAGAGCACCAGTAATCTAGTGAATGCGTGCTTAGCACACATCTCTACTAGAAAGGGCAGAAAATGCATTTGGGTCATGTAATGTTTGTGATTCCTTTGATATCTTTCAGTTCAAGAGCAGGATTTTATCTCCAATGGATGTGGAGTAAGTACTAGCACTCCATTACTGTAATTCCTAGCAGTAGCTGTTCTGGGCTTCAACATCAATGCTTTGTTTAGCTTTCACTGATGTGAGTTTTGTTTGTATTTAATGTCTTTCTTGGCTTCTTTCTGATACAATATGTGGGTTTTGTAACTTTACAAAACATGGAAACAGTTAAGAAAAGGGCTGGTTAGGTCTGAATAGGTTTCTGTTAAATGCCTATGGTAACACAGAAGAATATTGATGCATTTAAGGACATGTGTTTTTATATTCTGATGGCACCAGTATGGTATGTATAAACTTCATAAATGTAGTTTATCTGCAGAGGAATAATTGCAAAATATTGTAAATGTGGGGAATGCATCTAAGCTGGAATTCTGCATAGCATTTGTATTTCTTTTTCAGAAATGAGACCTACAAGATCCTAGATTTTATAGTGTTACTTTATCAATTTGTTTCTTTGCAGGAAACAAGTGGTTTGTGATTGTTTATTTTTCAGCACTTTTTGTGGGATATCTGGTGAGTGCAGCAAACAAATTCTGTTTGATTTGTGAAACTCTAGAAACAGTGCCTAGAAGTACTGAGGTATTAAATTGAAATAAAAACTGCTTTTTTATTCCTGTTGGAATATCTAGTGGGATGCAGGAGTGCAAATATTCTGTTACAGTAAGAAAATAATTTAAATGACAAGGACAAAGAAGTAACAGTAGCTAAGAGAAGTTATTAAAATAATACATATTAGAAATTGATTTAAACTTATCAGCATAAATTCTGAAGAAGAATGTTTGGATAAGCAGTAGTCAAAATTCAGTTGACTGTATCCATGATCTTAAGAAAAAATTGTAATAAAAAAATGCATTTATTATAAAATATGTGCTGACCCAGTGTATTCTTATGCAGTTAAATCAAAAGCTTTTGTTCTTCTGATGGAAAAATATTTTTTATAATCCTATGTAGCTATACAAACTACATAAATAAACTCTTCAGGAAATCCCTGTGGTTTGGGACTTTTCTGAAAGAGAAACTGCTGTTAAATGTGATGGTAACTGCTGTGTAACTTAAGTTTTTATTGCTCATGCTCAAGCTGGCCACCATAATTCTGTGTTTTGAAAAAATAGTTCCAAATTACGTGTTCTATCTCTTTGAACCAAAAGAAGCCCTTTAGTTCAGCAGGGAGCTTTACGTAAGCCATGGGTGGAGGTGTTTTTGGTGACTGAAACTTGTTTTCTGAATGACACTTAATTTCTGGAAAATAATAGATGTGGCTTCTGACAGAGTTCAGTGGTGGGTCATGAAAATGGAGCAACTCAGAGCTGGGAACCGGCAGAATGGCTTCTCAGCTGTTCTGGCGTCTGCTGAATCACATGCTGACTGCATGTACATCAGTGCAGATGTATTCTGGTGGATGAGAAATCATGAAAGTATTTGTTTTGCACAGCAGAGGGGAAACATGGCAACTCTTTGTTATATTTGTTACTTGTCATTTATTTTTTCATGAGTTAATTGCCACTTGTTCTACCTTTGAAATGGTTATGAGAAGACACCCAAAATTAAATGGGTGTCTTGGTTCTTCACTGTTATGGATTTCAGTAGCTTCTGGATAGTGTAGGATCTGCAAGTGGGAAAGCCACTAGCTGGAGAACAATTTGCTGCATGTCTTCTCACTGCGTGTCTGGATGGGTGCTGTCTGATTCACCATGAACTTGGATTCCTTTCTGCACCCTGTCAGTGGACAGAGATGGGTAAGGAAGGAAGCCTGTAGGCAGCACAGCCACAGAATCCTTTGTGTGCCTGTATGCCACCAGGAGATCCATTGTCCCTGCAGAGGGTCAGGAACCTAGTTTGGATGGAGAGAGGGAGAATGCCTTAGCAGATCTTTGAGGAAAGGTGAATTTGAGTCTTGATTGTTTAGAAAGCATAAGTTGTTTCCTTAAGCAGGAGGAGGAAGGGTTTTGTTTTCAGTGTTTAACATAGCAGTGTATTTCCCAGAAGCATTTCACCTGTAGAGTGGAAACTTGATGAAGTGGCAGGTAACCAAGCTATGCTGCCCCCTTAAAACTGACCAGGAAAGGTTCTTTTTTCTTGGAACCTGCAGCAGTTTTCTTGTCTGAGTTTAGTGTTGGAGGACATGCACTGGCTGCCATTTCTTCCTTGGATGCTTCTGAGCCTTTGCTAAGCTGTGGGATGTGAAGAGACTGGTGTTGCTTGAACTGTTTTGGGTGCTTCCAAAGTTTTGCTCTTAGTGACCAGTGTGTTGAAAATTAAGCTATTTTGTTACTTAGTTTAGTTGTATTTCTTCAGAGGAAGGCAGTCTTTTGAGATACTCAAGGCTGAAAACTTCCTTTTTCTCATTGCTGTAGTATAAATGGGGCGTTCTGCCAGATTTGCATCTGCTTTTGATAACTTGGCCGGTGACTACAGGGAATTGAAGCTTGGGCAGTACTAAAGATTGGTTGTTCTAAGTAGGAGGGATTTATTTTTGGCACCAAGGCAGACCCTTAGTTCTTGTTACCTGTGTTTAAACAGTACCTCCTGCTCCCCCAGAGCCTCCATGTTAACTGTTTTTGAGTCTACAAGTCAAACCAACTCATTTGGTGCAGATGCTTTTTGAGTATTTCTCAAGTCGTGGTGACTCTTAACAAAATAGGGAAGCAGGATAAATGTAATGGAATCAAAATTTAGGGACAAGGCATTGTGAGTGTGCTGTGGGAATACAGATGAACTAGGTGGTTCAGGTCCCAAGAAACCTAGGTGCTCCCACAGCTTTCATTCTTTTTAGTTTCTGATAGACCAAGTAAATAATGCCTACGAGAGAGGGTGGCAAGCTTTTGTCAGGATTTCACTTACTAATGGTGTGTTTTTTCAGTTTTAGCTGGAGAAGATACTGATACTGTCTTTTGATTTCTGTGCAAGTAAGCTTGTGAGTGCTGAGTGCTTGCAGTGTAACTGGTTATTGGAGCTTTGCAAATAATATATCAAGTGTTAACTAAGTCTGGCTTGGTAGCAGTCTGATCTGATTTGGAGCCCATACCTGAGACTTCCATTGTCTGTATTGAAACATAAAAATACGTCATTTTGAACCTGGGAGGTTGTTGGTGATATAATAATATTCTTAATGGATGAAATGCAGTTTAAGTTAGCAGAAACTACAATTCTCTGTTTGCGTTGAGGTTTACTGCCAAGCTAGTCCCAGTAACTGTCCTATAAAAAGGATTGTTTGTTTATCCTCTTAGTTTAAGTATTTACTTGCCTTTGTAGAGGTAGAAATAGAAGTACTGGCCCTGCTTCTTTCATTTCTGAGTTTCACAGTCCAATTTCTACTGTTTCACATGATGCCCACACATGCAGCATTTGGCTGCTGACTCCTTATTTTTCCCCACAAAGAGATGCATGACAGTGAGATGCAAGCGAGGGGAGATGAGATGGGTAGAAGTGGAGGATGAAAGCCTTCTAAAAGCACCTTGTGTTGAATAAGGCAAGGATGCTGTAGCGTGATTCTCTGGGCTTGATAATTCTTTGTGGCAGTGTGGGCCTGTGGTATGTTGCCCAGGTCAGATATTAATTTGACTTTCGTGCTGGCAAAGCAGCATCTAAGATACCCTGTAAATCATGGACGTGGATGCAGTAACACACATGAGGCTGGGTTCTAGGATATCTGCAGGCCTGAGTTTATCTTGTTTATTTTAATTATGTTGGCCACTTCGGGTATGTTGCTGGAGCTGATCTCCTGAAAAGATAATTGTCAGTGGATGCCATGTGGCCTGTGGATAGGAGAGGTTAGGTGAGCTGAAGTAGCAAAGATGCTGTTGAGAACACTAGTAGGGTGAGTGCATGAGTGGATGGATTCCTCTGGGAATCAAACTCAGCCAGTCATCCTGTATGCTGGTCGCATTGGTATATTTTTCTAGTTTGTTGCTCTGATACCTTTATCAATTTCTGAGATTAAAATATAGGAGTATTATTTCTAAAAGGAGGCTTTGCTCAACAAGCAAGGGCTCTTGGTCTTATGATTGAATAAACACAGTTCAAAAACACCCAACAGTCTCAAATGTCATGCTTTGCTAATTGACTTCCCTTCCCTGTCCTAGAGTAGCAGAGGGTTTTATGGTCATGGAGGATTGAGTCAGAAGATGATAACTTCTTGCTTTAGATGTTAATTCTAAGCTCTTGCTCTTGCCAGCGGGTTACTTAAGTTTTTAGTGCATACAGCATTGTTCAAATGTATTACTGTTACTAAGCACTGCAACATCTTTCTGAGCAAGTTTGTCACAGTAGTACCATCTCTCTCACAAAGCCTTTCTAAGGCTGTGACACTTATTTTGACCTATGTTATTTCTCCCCTGAAATTTTCCCTGCTTTTTTTAATGTGCAAAATAATAAAACAACAAATGATGTGAATTGTGTTATAGTTTTCCTAGTTGCTGTATTGAGTAATTCACTGTGGTGTTCAGGTGTTCCTGAACTTGTGCCAAATAGGGCCATCTGGGAATCGGAGGTGAAGTAACGTTGTGCCATCTCATGGCTAATTAACCAAGGTGCAGCATTTCACTGAGGTCCAGGGAAGGTTTGCCAGGTCCAACAGTGAATAATGCTGGTTTTTCTGCCGTTGTTGCCTGCCTTGGGTTCGCCGGAGACTCTCATTATGGTGGATTCATGTAGTCATGCTAGAAGTGAGCTTAGGCTCTGTGCTCCTGGTTGGCTTGCATCCACTTGCAAATTCTGAGATAAGCATTTTATAATTCTGAAAAGAGGCAGAAAAACTAGAGGAGAGGTCAAGAAAATCTAGGAGCATTCAGTAGATTCACAGTTGTTCAGCTGTACTGGGGTCAGTGCTGCTTAGTTCTTATTCCTCTGCTGTGATGATGAGAAACCACTTAGTTCCTTGGAGTAGTGCTTTTGCTCGTCACAGACTGTGCATGAATTACTGGGCTTGTGCTTTATAGGAAGTCTCTCAGCAGTTTGTGTGCTCTGAGTATCATTTAATTAGGAAGATAATGCTTGTTTAAGCTTAATGCTTTGTGTTGATTTTTAGTTTGCTAGGAGCTATTTAAAAGATTTTTTTAGGTTTGTGAAAGTCCAGTTGTCATAGGAGTAACTGCTCATCCATTTTAAAATGGCAAAGGTCTATGATTTTATTGTCACATTTATGTTCTAACATTTTTCTCTTTTACTTTTTCTAGTGAAAGAACAGTTTTGGTGTTGGAAGAGAAACCTCAGAAAGGAATGCACCATGTTCTCTTGAAACTGTTTGCCCTGATCCCAGGAATGCTGTAGAGGTTAGTGATTTGGATGGTTAAGAGATTTTGTAGGAATTGTCTTTTGATTTGTAATTGACACTCTTCAATACATTCTGTGTGAAGCAGTTCATTTGCTGTCACAGAAAGAGAGTTAATTCAGGTACTGTGAGAAGAGAGTTTAAAGATGCTCTACCCAAATAAAATACAGGGTTTTGTTTATCTTTGTAGATGCTGTAGGAATATATAGCTTGGTGGTCCCAGAAAGTTATGTGGTGCGATGCATGCTCAGAGTCAAGCTATGTTAAACTTGAAGGTTTAAATTGATAGGTTTCAAACAACAAAAGGTAACAATTACCATAAGACATGAGATCATAATACATTATTATTTTTTGAGTTTTTCAAGTCTTTCATTTCTACTTTCAGAGAATTTTAACTGCTCTTCAGTAGAATGACAGGCTGGGGGAGGTCCATTCTGTATTCACGCTACAGTAATATTATCTCTACTTTTGCCTCAGGTGACTTATATTTCAGTTTTATATCCTACTTTCTTTGGATTATGTACAAACTGGGTAGACTACTTGCTGCAAATATTTTTCCCAATAGTGATATAGTCCTGCTATAAATATTACGGCCTACAAGAGGCTTCCTTTTGCAAGCAGAGTATTCAGTCTAGTTTACTCTCACATTTTTTTGAAGCTAAAGGGAATTAAGTGGGTTTATCACCCGATAGATTTATTCTTAACTAATGAAGTAAAAAAATCTCATATCTATCAAATTCAGTCATGCTTTGTTTTGCTGATGAAAAATGAATGTGGCAAGTAAAATTTGATGCAGTGGGGGAGGAAGAGGTAGGCATGTTGAAGTGCTCCTAAGCTGAGAAGTGGATTTCCATAGGGGCAGTTGAGTTGAAATCTCTTAAACCAGTCTGGTTAGTGAAAAGTATTCCTAATCTTTGTTAGCTTACTTTAAAAGCATAGATATGTGAGGTGTGACTACTGAAGAATAGTGTCCAGGCTTTGCAAGGACACCTTTTAACATATAGACCCTTTTGGAGCAAAAAGAAAAAAAAACAACATGGTGGAAAAAAATACTGCAGCAGTCACAGAGACAGAAAGTGAAGAGGTGACCCAGTGGAAAAAGACCTGTTAGTACAAAGAAATGCTAGTTGGTGTTGCTCTTTGAAGCAGGTAGAACTTGACAGCATCTTGTAAGTGGTGCTATCTCTTATTGTGAACTTTAGTTATTCATATGTTCTCACCATCTTACCTGTTAAACTGAAGAGTTGTAAAATGTTGAAGGGGAGGTATCACTTCTAATTTAACAGAAGCACACAGTAAGACAGAAACTCCAAAACACATCCTTCCATATGAAATCCTGCATTTTAACATCAGTCCTTTCATTCTAGTCCAGTGCTGCTGCTTTAGTTCCCAGTTTTTTCCTCATTAATGAAAAAAATAACTATCTGCTGTTCAGATACTTATGTAGGAAATAGTTCTTTGGCACTGTATGCATCCTGTTCTTCCAGTTCTGAGGACATACAAGAACTGGCAGAGCTTATTAGCTTGGGTTTAGCACTGCTGTAGTTATGTTTTTCAGACCTGAGCCTGATATATATGGTTTGGTCAGGCTGTCCATGGGACCATGCTGAGTTTCCTTCCAGCTTGGTATGACTTATGCAGCTACATGGATAATAGTACAAGTAGTGATGCAGTTTATAAGCACATAGAAGAGGTAAGGGAAGACAGCCAACCAATGTGAGTTTGTCAGGAAGAAAATTATATCAAGCTGATTAGTTTGCTTCCTTGGCAGGTGACCTGGATTACTACATAAGGGAGGGAAGGGATAGAAGTGATACAACTTGAAGTATTTAAAGTTTTGAAGGATGCTCTTTTGAATGTGATACATGTAGTGATCTTTTTTTAAAAAAACAAAGTCTTCCCTAAATCACCACACTGTGGGAGCTAACTTTATTAAAAATGGTTCAGTGGAGCAGTTATCAGGGATTTGGGATCACATGGAAAAACATTTGAAGTAGGCTTCCTTACTGGCTTGCTGTGCCTGGATTTGTGCATGATTTAGATGATGGAGTAGAGATGACTTGCAAAATGTGCAGATGGTGCCAGTTTGGGAGTAGACGGTATGGGCGCCACAAAGGGTTTATATTAAAGTCTCTGACTTTGTAATTGGGGTAAGCTAAGTGTTTGTGTGTGTTCCTTTGACCTGACTCATGCAATCTTTATTTATTATACCACAATAATTCAGTCAATATATATAACTGAAGTATATTGAGCTTACAGAGTTGGATGATCTCTTCTATCAGTCACTTTTGTTTGTGGTACTCTTCTGTCCTTTAGTAAAATTACAGTACTGAAACCTATTACTTGAATGGACGTGGTTGTTACCTTAAAAAAAGGTGTATCTGGATTTGATGTCTTGGGTTACATGTGTGGAAGGTTAGCAGTGGTTTTGGGAAGTTGCAGAATTTTTTTCTTATGCTAGAGGGGAGAAGAAGGTTAGGCACTGTGGAGTAGGCAGTCACTCTTGCAGGCTTCTAGCAGTGCCACCTCCCTGCCTTCCCACTCATGGCATAGGGACAGATCCAGTTAAGCAGCTAATTCCAGGGCTGCCTCCCTCTGTTTGGTCTCTACAAAGCAGCAAAAGAAGCTTGTCTGGACCCTGAAAGCAGGCAGCTCCTACAGCTCCTCTTCTCTTTCTATGTGTCTGTGTGCACATTCCAAAATATATGCTGCTGTCTGAGTGGCTGTTTGAGGTTCAGTAAAGTGGACAGGCAGAGGCGGAGAGAAGCAATGTTTGATGTGTTCGTGATGTGGGTTATTGTCTTGTTGAACATGCACATGAGAGAAAAATAACTTCTGTATCCTTTTTGCTGGTTTAAGGAGTTATCAGTGCTTTCCTCCACACCTCAAACCTTTTTCCTTGCAGGACTTTTCCCTAAAGTTTGTTTATATGTAGTAGTTCCTTTAGTCTGCCACAGAGGGAAGATGTGCAATTAGGGAAGAATGACTATAGTTTGTTAAGAGCTTTTGTAGAATAAGATATGAAATATGGAAATAATTGTCATCTGGGATGGTGTTAGAGAAGTCTGACATAGTGCTTTGTTTTAAGCTCCCCATCATAGAAAGGGATGTTTGCTTGCTGTGCTGTTGCGTACACAGTGCACTTCCTGTAGCTGTCAAGTTATCATGAGAGATGAATTTGCTAGCTCCCTTGGAGGTATGCACCAGTATTTCACACTGAGTCAATAATTTTTGCTAGCAGCGGATTAATGCCTGAAACTCCCTTTGACGTATTCCCATCTGTTGGTAATATCATAGTCTTTTATGGATGTGAAATGTAGTGAGGGAAAAATAATCTCTATTGAGGTTAATTCTGTGAAAATGTTGCTTTCTGGTTCTGTAATCCCAGACCAAGGTTTTTCCTGATTTTCTGGGTTATGTGTCTTGGTCTTTGGTATTCTGGCAAAAATACAAATTAGGTTGACAATAGATACATTTTAGCACCAAAGACCTGGTGTAAATGGAATAGCAATAGAATGCTATGGATGTTTCCTGCCCCATTTTATGTTGCAAATAGAGGGTATTGGAAGAGCTACTACTGACAAGGGATAGCTGTGAAAGGCAAGCCTTAGGAAGTCCCTTGGAAAGATTATGGTTCCCATGAACAGAAACAAACTGGAAGCACCATAAGCCTAATTTTAGAGTTTTCTCATGTTTGTTTGATTATAACTTCAAAAAGCTGCCTGAAAGAAATCTCAAAGGCGCGTTCTTGTAGACGCAGAAATAACGGTTCAAAGTGCTGGAAGATGAATTCTAATGCGCAGTAATTTTTATAAGTGAGGAAATAACAACAGAGAAGTGGGCTGCCATCTGGCTGTATTGCAGTGAGAGTTTTTTAGAAATACTGTTTACTCTTCAGTGTTGCTAAAAGGTCACCTTTTTTAAAAAACAACAAAAAAGGGAAGATAAAAAGTCAACCCTGTGATACCTGCATGAGAGAAGTGCTAGCAAGAGTCTACTACTAGGTGTTTGTTCCATGGTTCAGGACGATGAAACCTTTTCCTGTGGTAGAGATTAATATCTTACTACATTATCTTTTTAGTCCTTTAAAATGGAAGCCTTGCACAAATTGTTCCTCTCACAGGGAATGTGCAGCTATTGTGAAAGGCCCCGTACCTGACACTGAAGTGCAAGTTGACTTTTGTTGAGGCTGTGCAATTTGTCAGAGTCAAACCTGTCCCCTCCTCTGAACAATGCCATCTCTTGAACTTAGTAACAAAAGTGAAGTCCTTGGCACCGTGACTGTCAGGCTACTTGGCAGCATGTGGGATATGCTCTTGTGCCAAAGGATGTTACCTGGATGGGTTGTGGGAATGTGTGTGTCTTTTTACATGCGTTTTATGTAATATGTATCACTGAGTGAATAAATCAGTTTAGGTGTGTGAATATTGCTACCCCTCTGAGCCCTGTGTAGATTACTCAGCTTTTAGAGTATCCTTTCTTTGTTCAACTAACAGCTAATAACAAACAAGTTGATGTAAAAAGCCCAAACACCTTGCATACTTTAGGGAACATCTGCAAATTCTGAAAGAGAAGTAAAACCAAATTGAAGAAAGGAATGTATGGTAAAAATGTAAAGGAATATATAGACATAGAAGAAGCCTTTGCTGAGGTACTATTATTGCAACTAAGTCCTAGCATTAGAGCATTTATTTAACTTTTTTCTTTTTAGTGTGTTGTTTTTTGGCAACATATTGTTAAGATTCACTCTTTATTGCATCATGTTTATCTTAAAAATAAAGAAGAGTAGTTATCCTCATTCTGTGCTGTCAAAGCTTAAAAGGGACACAAAGCTAGAGAAAAGGGATAGTGTTGAAAAAGTCATGTCTTCTCACTTGTGGAGACTAAGTTCTGTCCACAGGCTCTTTGCATCCAGAAACGGCCAAGAATTTTTTTCAGAGAGCTGCAATTTCAGTCCTAATTTGTTTTCTGTGCCTTTGGCTATTACTGGAGAACGAGGCTTCAGAATAGTTTTTGCTATCAAAACAAAGCACTTGTCAGCACTGATATGAACCAGTTGTTATATTGTACAGTGCTGTGCATGAAAATAGCATTGCAAGCTAGAGTAGTAAACACTGTTAAGAAAAAAAAAAAAAAGGAGGCAGAAAATTTGAAGTTAAGAAAATCCTCATTTCGTGTGATTGAGATTCTGGTAAGAACTGTCTCTTGTACTCTTATTTTTCCAGAATAATTAGTTCTGTGTAAATGAAATTTAAACAAATTTTCATTTTTATGAGATAAGAAAGGCAGGAAAAATTGTCATCTTGCAAATTCATTGGTAAGCTGTGAAATGTCATTCTTATTTGCAGTGACGTTGCAAACCAGATGTCTTTTTATCCAGGCACACAGTTTTTTGACTGGTTCTGCTGCTTGTGTGATTTTTGATTTGTTTTTGTAAATGAACTGTATCAGTTACTGTGGCTTGGGTGCTGTAAGGCAGAAGGAGGAATCGCTTGCCCTTAGCTTCACAGTTCCTCCCTTCCCGCATCCCCGTGCTTGCCTGGAGGGACCAGCTGCGCTCCACAATCAAACCAGCCTGGGCACTGGTACAGCCAGCACTGGGGGCTGGCAGCGCAAAGCTCCGGAGGTCCCGCCTGACTGCCAGAGGGATGTTTACTAACGATGGGCTGGCAGTGGCTTGTAGGCAGAGAAACTTGTCAGCTCCTATTAGTAATATCTTACAAGGAGGGGATTTGAAAACTAAGATGCTTGCACTGAATTTCAATGCTTCGAGGTAGGTTGAGACCTAAACGATTACGAACTACTAATATTTCTTTGCATTATGCTTCCCCCCCCCCACCCCCCCTCCAGAGTACAATTTAATTTCATGACTATGAAGTTGTGCTACTTGTTGTCAGACTCTTTAGGAGTTGTACTTGCTGTTATAAAGAGAAACAGAACCAAATGACAAGCTGAGATGTACTCAAAGTGTTTTAAATAATGTAAGTAATGTAACTGTGCATAATTTTCTGTGTTTAGCTATAAAGAAATAAGTGGAAGTCATTTGTGTACTTTTCACAATACGGCTAATACAAGCCTGTTCTCAAGTGTGGTAGTTCTGCTGTGAAGCAAACTTCTTATAGACTTATATTAGACAATGTTCCTGGAAATGTAGCAAAGCTGGAGAAGAACCTGTCATACTAAAATATTAATTTGCCAGTCTCTTAAGTGCTATAGACTTCATTTTTTCCTCTTTGAATAGGAGAAGCTAACTTTGGGATTTCTAGCTATCCTATTTAATCTTGCACTATACTGCATAAAATTCTGTTGAGAAAGCACTGTGAAATATAATTTTCATTTTGGCATTAGTGCCAAGCAGGAGTAGAACATCAGGAATGGAGAGGAAACCAAAAATAGTCTTGAAAGTAGTTATGGTAAAAAATGCATAAATCAATATTATTACTGGCAATAAAAAAATAAGCTAAATAATAATGGATTTTTGAAAATGTGTTGTTTTGTCCATGTATTAGATATACCAACTTTAATGTCCAAGAAGTATGTGTGCTAATGAACACCAGAAAAAAATTAATCAGTGATAAATCATTGAAGAACTGAGGAAAACTGGAGAGATACATGCACTTGAGCAATTAATACTGCTTTAAAAGTCTGCAATTTTAGTCTGCTTTGTAGGTTTGTGTTTGTGTTTTTTTGTTTTGGGGTTTGTTTAGTGTAGGGTATTGTTGGTTTTTTTGTTCGTTTTCATTATTTTTTCTGTTCAGTCCTTAATCTGATATGTTCATTGCTGGGGAATGGAAATCTTGTGGCTCTGATCACGTACTTATAAAGCAGAAGAGCTGTACCCTGGCTTGGTTCTGTCTCAGTCTTCCTCTCCAAGCCTGGTAAACTTCTTGACAGACTCTACCCAGTCATCTGGGAGCAGCAGTCTCTTGCATGTCAGTGGGAAGCTAAAGCTGTTTTCTTTAAGGAAATGTTTGCAGTTTAGTTTGTCTTTATGCTTCACTCTGGAGCCTCACTTTATGAGGCTCTGGAGAAATTACTCCATGTAAAATGAGCAGAGGCTGTTTCCAAAGACAGGGCTGAGAGCCCAGGATGAGGTCTAGCTCTGCCTGAAGTCCTCAAGGCACAGTGTGGTTTTTGAGGGCTGAAGACTGAGAAGGGTTAAGTTGCTTTTATCTGCAGTTTGTAACTGGCATCCCCAGAGGATCATTTGCCACCCAACAGAGAGGGCATGGAGGAGGGCAAGCAGAAGAGAGGGAAGGTGGGGAGAAAAGACAGTGCTTTTCTCCTGTTGTTACAACATGTGCTTCGTTACATAAAACATAGGAACCTTTACTGCTTTTAGCAGTGACAATGCACGAGTAGGGAAGTGATTGTCCCCCTGTACTCAATACTGGTGAAGCTACACCTTGAGTACTGTGTTCAGTTTTGGCTCCCTCACTACAAGATGGACATTGAGGTGCTGGAGCAAGTATAAAGAAGGGCAATGAAGCTGGTCAGGGGTCTGGAGAACAAGTCTTATGAGGAGCATCTGAGGGAACTGGGATTGTTTAGCCTGGAGAAGAGGAGGCTGAAGGGACACCTTATCACTCTGCACAGCTACCTGAAAGGAGGCTGCGTGAGGTGGTGGTTAGTCTCTTCTCTCAAGTAACAAGTGATAGGACAAGAGGGAATGTCCTCAAGTTGTGCCAGGGGAGGTTTAGATAGGGTATTAGGAAAAATTTCTTGACTGAAAGGGTTGTCAGGCACTGGAACAGGCTACCCAAGGAAGTGGCTGGGTCACTATCCTTGCAGACCTTTAATAGATGTGTAGATGTGGTACTTAGGGATGTGGGGTAGTAGTGGAGGTGGTAGTGTTAGGTTTCTGGTTGGACTTGATCTTACAGATCTTTTCCAATCTAAATTATTCTGTGACTCTGTGCTGTCTCGTATGCAGCACTTGGTTCCAGTGTAGCACAGTGGATGACTCTGAACCATCCTTGTTTTAATATAAGGGGGTGCCATCCAAGAAAAGTCAGTTCAAGTGTGTTCCATTAAATGTCAGTGTGCAGAGTGCCCAGCTTCCCAGTGGTGTTTATAGAGGGGCCTTTGCCTGGGGATGTGCAGGGCGTGGTCAAGTTCAGCAGCTTTCTGTTGGCTGCAGTCACATAGTGGAGGAGTGCAGCAGTTGGAAGAGATCTGTTATGGCCTAAAAGACAGTAGTGGTGTGTATGCAAGTATTTCTACTGCTTTTCCATACATCTGTAGTCTGAATTGCTAACTACAAGGTCTTGGGCTGTTTTGTTTTCCTCTTAGGAATACTAAGAACATGCAGCTTAAGAGGTTGTCATCATTCACCCTTATTTACTTTCTAGTGCTTCAGAAATGAACAAGCATTTGTGCCTAGGGTTTAATGCTGATTCTAATGATTGTATGCTTGTTTCTGTTGCACTTTTTCTGACTAGATGGTAGCAGAGAGATGAATATTACATCAGCCAAGCATGTGTTGGTAGGATAATTTTCATGTTTTTCCCATCCAGGTTAGGAAGAAGGGTAGCTCTATGGAGACAAATTTTACAAGTAACTGGTTTCTACTTACTGCTCTTTCAGATGTGAATTTCCTAAAGACAGAATAAATGCTTTTCTTTTGGGAATATATATTGGGTTGTTTTACATGGCTGGAGGAAGTTTGTACTTTAGCTTGCTGATTGGAAGAAAAAAACACTCTACTACCACCAAAACAAATGGGGACCCACTTTGTCTGATACAACACTCCTTTTCCGGTGGATTTTTTTAGTTGAATTATCAGACCTGTGCTTAAACTCATTGTTATCTTTATTGAACAAGCTGTTTGGGACCACTGTGCATGGGCTTATGGCTTAGATGTAACAGCCTGTTCCAAGTTCACAGGTTTCCAAAGCACTCTACCCCATTCCTAATAATGGCTCATTGTTTCATTGTTGATTCTAGTATAATAACTTTTCTAAGAAGTCTTTTTTTACTTAGCTTGTTTATTGCTAATGCAGGAGTCACTCCCTGAAACAGGTTTGGGTTTTTTTCTTATGCCTTTATGGATGTCTTACCCAGGTAACCGTACTTATCACTTCAGATTGCAGGCTCTTTTGCTTTTTTGATTGTTTGTTTATTTTGTGTGTGTCCTTCTCCCCCACTCCATATATATTTTTTTTTTTTCCAGGGGCCTCTTAGCAGCATTTCTTCTTCTGAATGGCTTCTGACTTAGTAATTATCATGCAGTTCAGGTTGGCAAAGTAAAATTTCAGTTCTGCTCTATTCTTAAAGGGCTGTAACTGGCATTCTGTTTGTCCAGTTAATGCAAATCAGTTTATTCAGGCCTTCTGAAAACAAAACAACAAAACCAAACCAAAACAAGAAAAACAACGTTCAAAGATGGTCAAATATTTTACCATGGAACATGGCAAGAGCTTGTTAATCAGAATTTGCTTTCCAAAAATATTAAGGAATAGTCTGTTCTGTTTTGGCTTGCTTGTTTGGTGTTTTTTTTAACAAGCTGTTAACTATCTTTATAGTATTCAGCAAACTTTTCCTAATGCAGTACAGGTTAGTTGTTTTCTAAGCTTTTTAGTATAATGTTCTGATTCTGAAGGATCTATTGATTTCTTCATTTCAGATTATTTTTCTTAGGTTTGATTTTTTCTGAGATATTTTGGTTCTTCCAGTGTATGTTCAAAACCAGAATAATGTTTCAGGACCTGTTTTCCTCAAATGCGTTTTTCAGCTAGAGGTCTTAATAGCAATACTGAGATTTGCAGGATAATTTGAGTTTCCATTTCTGTCTTGCCAGCTAACAGGTGTGACTGGGGATGATTAACAGTGGCAAGAGTGTCTACTTACAAGCTTCTAGATTAACATTAATCTTGTAAATTTTAGTTTCCAAAAGTAATCTACTGTGTTTATAATGTATGCGAACTGTGAACAATGACAACAGCAAAAAATATTCTCTTAGCCTGAAACTTGTTAATAGGCACACTTTTCCTATAAAGGAGTGTTCCAAGAATACGTCATTGGAGAAATTTATCTTACTTTTTTTGTTATCTTTTGTGTCTACTTTAGCTGATTTGCACTTTCCTTCTGCCTGTTAGGATTTTTGTATTGCACACATTTTTGTCTCCTCAGCTACCACATTTCTCTGCTAAACAGCATCCTTTGCGCTCCTTGAAGGAGAGGAGGAATTTTATGTCCAGAACTAGTTCAGATCTTGTGGCAGTTCTGGACTGAATTGCCTGTTTGAGACTACATTGGAACAGGTCAAAGGAGTGGAAAAAATGCCATAGTGGTTTGATTGCACAAGCATGAGCAAGTACTTTGTTGGAGCCTGACTGTCTACGAACGAACCATCTATGAATGAACCACCTCTGAACGTGCTAACGCAGGTCTATCCTTGCTAACATAATACCTAAACAGAGCCACTCTTTTCATCTTTACTGTGACCAATTATTAGGGTTAATGAAACATGGTAAGTTTCTGGTTTTCTTTCTGGAGCGACCAGTCCTCATCCCCTAAAGCAGAAAGGCCACTTTTGCACATGAAGAGTTTTATTTGATCCTCAGCCCTGCAATAGCAATATATTTTGCCTTGCACAAATGCTTTAAAAACCGTTTTCTGGCATAAATACTACTTTTTTTTCCTTTCCTCTGAACGTGCTAACGCAGGTCTATCCTTGCTAACATAATACCTAAACAGAGCCACTCTTTTCATCTTTACTGTGACCAATTATTAGGGTTAATGAAACATGGTAAGTTTCTGGTTTTCTTTCTGGAGCGACCAGTCCTCATCCCCTAAAGCAGAAAGGCCACTTTTGCACATGAAGAGTTTTATTTGATCCTCAGCCCTGCAATAGCAATATATTTTGCCTTGCACAAATGCTTTAAAAACCATTTTCTGGCATAAAACTACTTTTTTTTCCTTTTTTTTTTTTTTTTTTTTTCCTAATCTAAGGAGATGCCATGTAGTAAACAGAATTTCAGACTTCCTTCATGGATAGCAAATCCTAACTGGCTTTTGGAGATGAAATCTGTGTTTATATGCAGATGAGGTAATTAAACACTTTACATTGAAATTCACAGGTGAAGAACCCAGCAGTTAAATGCAGATTTTAGGTACCATTTAGGAATGGACTCTATTTCTTGGTTTTGTTTTATGAAGAGATTAAGGACTGTCCATACTATTACAGGTACCTCAAAGATGAGGTTTTCAGCTCCTCTTATTTGGACACTGGTGCAATATTTTTTACATTCTATTTGGCTTTGGAAATGTGAAAATTACTCATGAAATATCCCTGACCTTTTTCAAAAGCTACTTTTACACAAGTAGTGTAATGTATCTGTTCAAGTGCTGATGAAGGAAGAATTACCTTTTGTTTCTCGTGGTGATGTATGGTAGTTCGAGGCAAAATGAGAAATTTTAGTTGAAAAAGATGTAGAGCTGAATCTGGGAGTCCGTTAAGTCTTGTTAAAGGCTTGCTTAAAGAAGAAGCAGGACTGCAAATTGTGTTTGTGCTGGTGACAGATCCTAATGTGCACTAAATAAAGATGTAGGAAGCAATTTTATCAGCATCCAGCCAAAAATCTCATTCTAGATTCTATAGGGACAGTTTTGCTTCTGCTAGGAAAAGGCAGCACACACGCTTGCTTCCTCATATACTGTCTCTTTGCTCTCCTGTAACTCCTTCCTGTTTGATAAAGCTAGGAGTTTCAAGCACCATCCCTAAATATCTATGAACAGTGATTTTATTCACATCCTTTACCTCCATGTGTGCATCAGCAGTCCTTCATTCTGGGTAACTGTTTTGCTGTGCTTGTTGCACTAAAAAATAAAGTTGAAGTAGGCTCTTCAGTTGCAAGGGCATAATGGATGGTGGATCTGCACTTGAGATTTAAAGTTGCCTGTGCTCTTTGTGTACAGAGATAGAAGCAAAGTAAATTGATGCAACTTGAACTGTGGTTTGGAGAAGTATGACCTACTGTTTTCAGCTGTGGCAGAACCTAAGACTTTGTTTTATGGGCTTTATATTTTGGAAGCGATGGAAGAAGTGTTTGTAGATTGGAAATACTTTATTAAAGTACTGGAGGTAAATTTAGGAAATAAGATTTTGGGGTTACTAATTAAAGATTTTGAACATGCAGTGATAAGGTTGTTTTCTAGACAGCCTATACACTAGTAAGTCAGGAAAAAAACAGGCTATATGCAAAAGTAAAGAGCAGTACTTTATTTTCTTAATTCGACAAAATGAAGTTAAAAATCTCAATATAACTGAAGTTCATGTTAATTTTCAAGTTAATACTAAATAAGAAATACATGCATTATTATTTGTTAGTGAGACAGCTTTCCTCCATCCCTGCAGCACAGGTCTAAAGTATAGCTGTTATTTAATTGGTGTCCTTTTTCACTGAATATAAAACATTAACCTTCAAGAGGGTACAAACCACAGGAAATCTACTCTATCAGCACTTGCTATTATGTGTCATTATCATGAATAATTTGTGGGAAATGGACCTTGAAAGAAGGCTGATAGTCCATGTTTTATATCTTTATCTTACTAACCAGGTAAGTTCTTCGTATTTGTTGAAGTATTAAGAATTTTTGTTTGCAGTAATGCCTCATCTGGTTTGAATACAGAGAACAGGAATACTGTGTTCTGAATCAAGATAGCAATCCTCTCCTTTCCTCCTCTTCTCTCCTTTTCTCCATTAAAGCAAAAAAACCTGTATTGAATTCTCTAGTCTGGACACTACCTATGAACTGAGACACCTCTGTGAGCATCTTTTCAACCTGTAGAAACAAAAGAGTATTTAATTCAGTTGGCCTATGCACATACATGCATGTAAAAAAGGAATGGTTAAGCTTACAGGTGCTAATATAAGGTTCCTTGAGATATGCTTTAAAATATTTCAGTGCAAAGAAAAAAACAAACTACAAAACCTGTTGTCGGAAATAATAGTATGACCTTGCAAATCCTTGCCTACCTGCCTGCCTCTTTTAATTAGTAATACTTTGTTATATATAAGTTAGTGTAGGGGCTGATAGTGTTTTCCTGTTGGGAGGACTTCTCAATGAAATAGTTTCTGTTTTAACGCAATGACTAACTGTTTAACTAGGGAAAAGTTAGTACAGGAATAGATGCTTCTATTACTAAGTTAGCACCCTGGCTTTGCTGCATTCCCTGTCTTACAGGGAAGAGGCAATATTCCCCAAATGAGGATGTGCTAGTTAAGTCAGTCAGGGAGAACTGATGGCTTCCTTTTCAGTAACACGACTTCCCTTCTGCATTTTCTGTGTGTAAATAGTTGGGTTTTGTTTGGTGGTGGGGGAACAAGAGGAAGTAGTTGTGTTTCTCACTTCCCCTCCTGCTGATGTTTTTGCCTACAAAGAGAATTTATTATTCCTGTTCAGTTTTAAGGACAAAAGGATGTGTATCTAGCCTGTAACAGCTCTTTATTGTTTCTCTTGTAGGCTACAAAAAGATCGTTTTTAACAGTGCACGTGATAATCTTTGGAATGTTAGTATTAACTACATGGGTAGGGAATCTTAAAATCAGGAAAGAAATAACAGATGTAGTGTTGAGGGAAATACCAGGTATGAAATTTACTGATTATAATGGACTCGTGATACATTGTAGCAATAAGGCTTATCTTCAGTTTCATTTTTCTGGAATATTGATATGTCAGAATTATAATCTGCAAAGAAATAAATTGATTCCTGTTTCACTTCTGAGCTGCTGATGTAATACCAGAATAGTGCCTGGAGAAACACTTGTGTCTGTAATTACAAAGCAGATAATTACCTAGCTACTTATTTAAATAATACCCTTTTGGAACTAGATACACAGCTTGGACCTATAATAGCTATTGTGAAAGTGAGTGTGTCTCATGGAGCTTCTGTCTGCTGTTTTTCTTGACAAATGTTGTGATAGCTGCAGTAGCATTACCCAAACATGATCATACCCTGACTCCTGTTAATGTTTACGTGTGTGTATTATGCTTTTCTCACAGTGTCTGTCTTTGAACTTTGTAAGTTGTTGATATGTTATGTAGCGTAATTTGTGATAATTTGTCCAACAGCTTACACTAACAATAGAAAACACTTTAAAATGTTTTTTAAAGAGTAGGGGTTACCTCTTGCACTAACTGCAGTGAAACTTCTTGAGAATCCCATAGATTAATTCTGTAGGATTCCCATATAAATTTAACATAATTCTGAAGAACTTGAGCAATGGTTTGAAATCAGAGTTGCTCAAATGTGTCAGCTCCACTTATGCTCACATGAAAATGTGCAGCCATCTGCCATCCAGTGGAAGAAAATGAAAGGACTGTTTAAGTGAGGGTACTCATGTTGTGTCTTTACTGCTTGCTTCGTTTCTCTTCACATGGAGACTTTCTATTTCTACCACTAGGAGAAAACTGTCATGTGTTTAACAAGAGCAACATTTTTATTCTTGCTGTCTTTATGCATGTTTGAAATATGTTTGTCAAGTTTCTCTTAGTTTTGGTCCATGCAGAGCATGATGATAAGCAGCTGACATTAATTCACCTTTTTAGCTTAAGCTGCAGAAGATGAGTGTAGCGAGTCAAACTGCTGCGACCTTCCTGATAAACCATGTGCCTGTCACTGTGAGGCTGCATCGTAGAGCTTCTGCTTGCTTAGTTTGCTCCTTCAAAATCATTTCTAAAATCTTACTCAGCTTAAAAAAGCCAAAGGCTCAACAGCTGGACTGTCTTAACTCAGAAGGAGTGTGTTTTGTTGGACTCCCTGGACTGGGGGAAGTAATTCATCAGGGCTGTAAGGTAAATTATGTGGCTGCACCGGGCTGTACATGTTGGAAGAGGGGACAGGAGGCAAGGAAGAGTCTCCTCTCCTGACAACCAGCTTCTGTTCTTGCCTCTTCCACAAAATTCCTCATGGGGTTTTTGGAGTTGCTCTCTTAATTGCATCCTTCATGTACTGGGCATCTAGCTTCAAGATCACAAGCTGACAGGGAGAAGGACATCAACTGGTCTCCAAGGTTTACAATGCAAGCAAGCAAAAGGATTAAAGCATTATATGATGCTACCGAGGGTTGGCTACTCTACAAAGGTTCTTAAACCATATATCCAGATTATTAAACACCACCAATATTAGCATAAGGTGTATGTCTATTCATTGTGTGTATATTGAGGCTGTTAACATACTCATGCTGTGGGGCAGATTTATGAAAAGAAGTTGATTTAATAACCATAAGGCATTCTGATCTGGCAGTGATGAGTGGGACAGAAGAAACCATGAGGAAATATAGCACCGCGTGTGCAGAGCAGGCTTTCAGTCCGGGTTGCAGTAACCAAAGTATAGCATCACATTCAGAGGGTTGAAGTAACAAAACACTGAGCAGCTGCTCATGTAGTGAAGGCTGTGTCCAGCCTGTCTGCTGGGAGAGGCAGAAGGCCCTTTGGGGACTACAGGAAGAGAGCATGCAATTAAAGGCTGTACTGTGATGCATTCGCAGAGCCAGTACAAGCAATTACAAGACAGGTGTTTCCTAACTTGGGAATTTCCCTCTCTTAAGGTTCTTTTCCCATAGGCTTTTGCTGTGCAGGGAGCTTGATTGTCATGTGCTATAAGCAAGCAGTCATGAAGAGGTGACTTTGGCTGTTACTGAAAATACTGGAGTCCTTTAACTTTTAGCATTAAGGAGAATTCCACTCATGTGGTGGTTGCAGCTGACTGTGAAGGCAGTGCAGAAGGTCCTTTCTCTTAGATATTTTTTTGTAGTAAAAAGTTTAGGTACACTCCTTTTTCTTTAGCAGGCCTAAGCCTAAACAAAGAAAACCTCAGTCAAAACATTTATACAGTGCAGAGTAGCAACATAGCCCTCTTCTTTGACTCAGAGAGCCTGTGTAATGTTCTGGTGTAGTGTTTCTAAACTATCGATCCTCCAAAAGTTGGTTGTTGTTTTTTTTTTTTAATTTTTAAGAATTTATTTTAGATGAACTTAAATATTTCAATGCTTTCTTACGATATGTATGTTGTGGTACTGAGATTCACAGTGAGGAAGCTTTTGCGTGCTGTAAAACATGAGTAATCCTTCTCACATGTCGTAAGATTTGGGCCTAATGCTGGAGTTCCAAGAGCCCACAGCTATCTTTCTCATATCTCCACAGATAATCTCTGCTGTGGTAATAGGAAAAAATATCACTGGTTTTGTACTGCCAGAAATAAATCACAGAAATTATTTCAGATTTCATGTACAATAGATTTTGGATGAGATTGCATGGACCCCATACTGTCCTTTTTTTCTAGTAGGATAGAAGCACAGTAGGACTCAACTCTGGAATAATGCTACAAGTAGTATCTACTCTGCTTGAAATTAATACACTGCATACATTTGAGTTGATCTGTGGTGGAACTGATGGTAGACTTTACATGATTCTGAAGAGCGAATGGGTAGAAAATACTGCCAGAAAATGCTGATCCAAAGGGCAGAGAACATTGGCAAAGAAAAGCGGTGTATATTGCAAAGATCTTCATGTGTGAATGTCCATATTACTAACTCCATCTTCGCTTTGTACAGTATAACATGGATTCTGTATCTGTGAAAAACATGAAGGAAGTGAATACTTCATAGTAAAGATTATTCCAACATTATGGTGTTCAGGTGTGGCGTTTAGATTTTAGCTTTTTTTTTTTGGGGGGGGGGGAGGGGGACGAGGGTGAAATTCCAACTGAATTAAGTACATTCATGGAATATATAAATTCTGTAGTGTCTTTTGTGTTACTTGTGAAAAAAAACCCTAACTTAAATTTATTTAGATATTATTTACTCTATATTACATCTATCATCCCCCCATCTCTTATGTTGAGGTTGAATATGTGATTTTATTACCTGGTCAAAATTAAGCAGGACTTCAGAGCACTGGGGGCTCAAACAATCTTCTACTTAATCTTACCAGTCAGAGATAGGGGTGCAGGCAGAGGTGAACACAACCTGCAGATCAGCACCTGGCTTCATGGCTGGTGTCATCACCCAGGCTTTAGATTCTGTGATCATTGGACATTCTTTGACAAATATAGATTACTGGGGAGAGATGGGATCCACCTACTTAGAAGAGGAAAGCAGATCTTTGTTTTGTCTGAGTTAGTGAACCTCTCTTTAAACTGATGAGCTTAGGGCTTGGGGTCCAAAACCAGGACGCTTGCAGGCTCACAAGTAGCAGGGTTGATAAATGAACCAACAAGAGTAATGGTGAATGCATCCCAGCCCTTGAAAAAGATTCCACCAAAAAGGTGAGACTTTACACTCAAACTGAAATGCTTCTGTACCAATGCACACAGCACAGGGAATAACCAGGAGCTGGAGGGCCGTTATCTGACCACTATCACTGAAAGTTGGTGGGATGAATCTTGTGATTGAAGCACTGCAATCGATGGCTAGAAACTGTTCAGGAGGGACAGGCAAGGAAGGAAAGATGGGGGTGTTGCACTCTCATCAAAAAACTTGATTGCACGGTGCTGCTTTTTGGATAACAGGAATGCACAGGTTGAGAGTTTATGGGTGAAAATCTGAGACAAAGCCACCAAAGTAAACCTTGTGGCTGGTATTTACTACAGGCTGTATTTAAAGAGGGGGACATAGGTGAAGCATTCTGATGTCAACTGCAGGAAGTATCACAGTTGCAAGTCTTGATTCTGCTAGGTGACTTCAACCACTCTGACATCTGCTGGAAAAGATGATCTTTAAGGTTTCCTTCCAACCCAGGCCATTCTGTGATTCTAAACCAAGTTTCTTGTACTTCAGGAGGGAGAAGAATGAGGTGTTCTTCTGCAGACCTGACAGCTAAGGTGCAAGATGAACAATAGCTCCATTGGATAGCCTTGTCTGTTTGTCATAGGAATGTCACATAAAAAAAATAAGCATGTCTCTGAGATAAAGCCAATGCCTGAGAGAGTTTGAAGGTCTTGTTTGATTAGATTTAAAAGCGCATAACTGGTATTGATTTTCTTGTGGAATTATTTTGAGAATACTTTGATATGTAGATAACACTGTTGTAAATACTTTGGAATGTGCACCAAAGAATCATAAAAATGATCTAATAAAATGTACCAAAGTGTTTTGTAGTGCTTGAAGCCTAGTCACTCTTGCTTTGTGCTGAAGCGTATCAGATGTTTTCTGGTTTGAAGCTGTTGGCTTTAAATTCTTCAGGCACGTAATAATCAATGTCTAGCATATAAAATTAGCTAATGCTCTTATCTGCAATGTGGTACTTATTGTGAAAGAGAGTGCTCTATGTTTAAAGGCTTTGATGGAGCAATGCCTCCATCTATTGCACTCAGTTAGTTTATTTTCCTTTCTGAACAGGATACAAGGGACCTTCCAGAAGTCAGTCAAGATGAATATGGTGAAGAGGATCATGGGCCGGCCACGGCAGGAGGAGTGTAGCCCCCAGGATAACGCACTAGGCTTGATGCATCTGCGTCGCCTCTTCACAGAGCTCTGTCATCCTCCACGGCACATGACACAGAAGGAACAAGAAGAAAAGCTCTACATGATGTTGCCAGTGTTTAACAGGGTAAGCTAGAGATTTCTATGTTATTTGAATTGAGTGCTCATACTTTGCATTCCCAAGACTTTTGGTTCTAGCACAACAGAAGCTTTGTCCTTGTAGCCCTTTTCCTAGGTATTGAGTCTGAATCCCTTTTCTTGGGCAAGGGGGATTTTTAACAAGCAATGCATAGGGAAGATATAGTAGCCACTTGCACAGTGCCATTCCTATTTCTCTGTCCCTTGTGCTTAGGCACTGAGACTTTTTTTTGGAGCCAGGACTGTGACAACTGTCACTGGAATTAGGCGGACCTAAATCCCCCTGATGTCTTGTGTCGGTTACCCTGCCATTTCATTGTGAATAATAGCTTTGATGTGATTTCAGGGTCTTGAAAGAGCAGTAGGTACAGATCTAACACTTTTTCTTTTTTTTTTTTTTTAATTTTTTTTATTTCTTCCCCTGCTGTGACCTGAACTCTTATTTCTGAACCTCTTCTTGGGTGATGGATTTATGCTTGTTTATGCTACCATGGAGAACATGGTAGCTACCATCTGCAAACTACCTTGCAAAAACTCGATAGGAAAAAAAGCTTAGCTGTCTCTTTTTTAGATGGATGTTTTGTTTAAAATATGTCTTACAATGGTGTTAGACATTGGGCTGCTTTCAGGCTGTGTAGAAAAATGAATCCTACTCAAGGTATAGTATTAATAGGATTTTCAGTCCACTAGGTAGCATGCTTTAGTGGATAGAACCCCCTAAATGTCATTCAGTTGCTCTAGGTTTTATTCCTAGTTCTGCTGGTAACCTGTTGTGTGAGTCTGGGAGAAGTAAGCTCAGTTCATCTGCTTCCTCTTTAATTTATCTGCTTGGATTCTATGCCCTTTAGTTATGGACTTTCTTAATTTACTTTTACAAATTAGCACAACAGAATCTTAATCTTGGCTTGAGCCCATAAAGGTTAGTTTGGTGCAGTTATGCTTGGAATCTCCCTCTGGTGGTTACAGGTGGCTAATGCTTCCAAAAAGGGAAAGTGCTCACTCATAATCTACAGGTGAATAAAGTCTTTCCTGGCCTTTGTGGTGGTTACTTGCAGTAGCATTGTATCTATGGAAATCACAATTGGTGATATAACTGGGCTTAAAGAAAAAACACCCCTAGTGCAGCAATGTGTGCCCTGTTTCTGTGCAGTTTTCCTTTAGAAACTTTGATTAGACTTCAAATCAAAAAGGACACCTAAATTTTAATTTCTCTGTTGTTTCCCCCTTCTCCCAAGTTCCTCCCCCAAGTTCCCCATGTCTGTTTTCTGTTCTTTACAGAATCCATCTAATTTTGTGGATGGGCTCTTTTCTCTAAATCCTGGAGACTCGTTTGTTCCCCTCTTTACTGAGGTGAATTTGAGGAAGACACACATTATTCTGTGCTTGTCAAATATTTTGCTTTTGGATCCTACCTGTGATTGTATCTCTTCCTCTCCCTTCCCATTCTGTTTTGGATTTTAACATCACTGTCTTCAAACTCTGGCTGGTTTTGACCGGAGGCCTTCTTGGAGTTGTCCTTGCCACAAACACAGGCTGTTGCCAGATGTTGTCACTTCGGTTTTCAACCTCTGTAAAATCTGAATTGTAGTCTGGCACAGAGAGAAGCATGTTTGTACTCTTTTACTACTTTTCTCACAGTCCCTGATAATGATCATCAGTTGTCAATGAACATGTAGCACAAGCAAAACTGATGTCTTGGTTGGCCAGGTCTCATTTGTCCTTATTACAGGGTGTTTTTTCCTTGCATTTAATATGCATGCATTTTTGTCTTCCTGCATTCAAGAGGCTGAGCAGTAATATCATCTTTTTATGTCTACTTTGACAGTTGGCTCCTGGTTAATGCCACCTTCTTCTTTTGAGGCTTACGTATGGAGTCTGCTGTGGCTTCCTTGGCTTATCTAGTTTCGTGTCTTGGAGAGTGTCAGCTGTCTGTGGTACAGCTTGTTTTGGAACAATCCTACTAGCTTAGTAACTCTACAAGTCAGAGTAAGACAAACTCTGAAATTGACTGGAATAAAAGCCAGAGAAATAAGTAATTTTTCAAGGAGTCTCATCTGGGATTTTCAGTGGGAGAGATGGTAAATCATGCTTCACTCTCAATTTTGAGATGAGTTTCCTCTGAGACCTGCTTTTTCTGACAGAAAAACTGACACTGAAATATTGCCAGAAGTTTCTTTAATTTTTTTTTCTTTTTGCAAACATAGTCCTTAGCTGCAAAAGTTTAAAGGCATCAGTTAATAACTGTATTCAAATTCAGACTCGAAATCCCTGTTACTTTGTATAGTTACCTGTATTCTGTTGAAGCAGGTTTAAATGAAATTGCAAGCTCTTTTGCTACTGCCTTAAGCAAAGTTCATGTGTACCATAGAAGCATTGTTTGTTACAAGATTGGGATGTCTGTGGTAGGAGCAGAAAATCCCAAATAAATTGTGGAGCTCAGATCAAGACTTTACCACACCTTAATGTTTCAGAATGTCTCTTGTACAGAGTAGTAAGGTGTTGGAAGTGGGAGCTCTGTGTTGTTTGTTGAAAGCAAGGAGTGTCTGTGTGTGTCTGTGAGTGAAATCCAGGAAATAGTTCTGAAAGAAACATGTTTTCTAGTAAGTGCAGAGATCTAGAGTGAGGAAGGTAAGTGCTTCCCATGGGTATCCAAGTGGCCAGCAGCAGGCAGTTAAATAACCAGTGTATCCAGAAAATCTTTTGAGGCTTTCTTGCTTAACCATGTATGAGTTTTGGATTTGGATTTTTTCTCTCTTCGGAGCTATATGAATTTTTGTGTGAAATGCAGTTGCATATTTCTGATATTTTGAGGATTATTGATCAGCAAATCCAGGGGCTAAAGCATTCTTCATTTTGTTTTAACCTTCCTTGACACAACTTGAGGATATTTCCTCTCATTGAATTGCTTGTTACTTGGGAGAGGAGACCGATTCCCACCTTACTACCACCTCCTTTCAGGTAGTTGTAGAGAGCAATAAGGTCTCCCCTGAGCCTCCTTTTCTCAGACTGAACAACCCAGTTCCTTCAGCTGCTCCTCATAAGGCTTGTGCTCTAGACCCTTCACCAGCTTCACTGCCCTTCTTTGAACACCCTCCAGCACCTCAGTATCCTTCTAGTAGTGAGAGGCCTAAAACTGAACACAGGATTCCAGGTGCAGCCTCACCAGTGCTAGGTACAGGGGGACACTACAATACAGGGGTACAATAGTCTTGCTGTCCAAACCATTTCTGATACAAGCCAAGATGCTGTTGGCCTTCTTGGCCACCTGGGCACACTTCTGGCATGTATTCAGCCACCTGTTGACCTAAACCCTTAGTTCCTTTTCCTCTGGTCAGCTTTCCAGTAACTGTTCCCAAAGCCTGTAGCATTGCCTGGGGTTGTTGTGACCCAAGTGTAGGATCTGGCACTTGGTCTTGTTGAAACTGATACATAGTTGAACCTCATAGTTGGCCTCAGCCCATCTATCCAGCCTGTCCAGGTGCTTCTGTAGAGCCTTTCCATCCCTAAGGAGATCAACACTCCCACTCAACTTGGTGTTGTCTGCAAACTTACTGAGGGTACACTTGATCACCTAGTCATGGACAAAGATATTAAAGAGAACTGGCCCCAACACTGAGCCTTAGAGAACACCTCTTGTGACTGGCCACCAGCTACATATAACGCTATTCAGCACTACTCTTTGGGGCAACTCTGGTCAACCAGACATGGTTTTTATCCAGTGAAGTGTACATCCATACATGAGCAACCAGTTTCTTCAGGAGAATGCTGTGAGAAAGTGTCAAAGGCTTTACTAAATTCTAGATAGACAGCACCCACAGCCTTTTCCCATCCACTAAGATGGTCACCTTGGCATAGAAAGGAGATCAGATGAGTCTTTCAGCACATGGGAACATCCTGCTCTGTGCCTTTAAGATTTTCTTAAAGAGCATCCAGCCTTCCTGGACTCCTTTGCCCTTCAGGACTGCCTTGCAAGGGACTCTGTCAACCAGATGCTTAGAGTTTTGGCAAAAAATATTTTTATTGTGAGGAAACTGAGTGTTTGATTTCAATGTTGTATTTCTGGCTCTATTTCATCATGACTTTGCAATGCAAGTAGGCAGAAAAAATATTTTTGGCTGTTCTCTAATGTGCCAGGGCAACAGATACTAAGGGGAAGTAAGATGCAACCTATGCAAAGGTTATTCTATCTTCTGTCTTTAAGTTTTCTTCAGTATCTTTGAGGTTCCAAGGTAAGTCAGTAGTGCACTTGTCTTGCATCCTTGTTGATTGTAATATTGCAGATTGCACAGGGTGTCCCTAGAATGAAGAATGGCCTCAGTCAAGTATGTCAGTGGCTCAACAATAGTATAACTGGGTCACCCAGGGAAAAGAGACGTGGGCGAAGCAGCTGTTGTACTGCTGTACATCACATCCTCGCATAACTTGCTGAATGAAAGTTTTCTTAGAAAAATACTGTCATCTCTTATGCTTCCTGGCTTGTTGGTGACACTCCTGCAGTTTACATAAATAGCCACGAGGAAGAAAAATGTAAGTGAACAGAGAAACACTGAGACTGCTCAGATGTTTTGCAGCCTGTTCTGTTTTTTCAGCACTGACACCAAGTGATGATACCAGAATTTGGATTGCGTGCCTTGTTTGATGATTAATATTTTGATTTTACTGTGACCATATTAGTACAAGGATTACATCAGAAATGTGGATGGAGACTGGTGTGCAGTCTTGAATGAAAATGAATAAAGTAAACAACTAGCTAATCCATTTTGGGATAATGCCAGCATTCCATAGCTTAGTGCAATACTACGGAGTTAACATATTTTTCCATGTTAAATGTGATTCAATAAATTATTTAAATCCCAAATTAATGCTTAATCATGAAGAATAAGTTACTAGAATTAAGTGACAATTAAAAAAAAATTAAACCTTTATTAACTATTGTTATGTTCAGGAGGATCTCAAGAAAAGAGAGAATAAGGCCTTGAGATGCCATAAAAGTGGGAGGTTTCCTGATAATGTCAGTTTATCAAGGAAAGACCTAATAGGACAGTTCTTCTTTCTAATCCCTTCTATAAGATGTCACATGCCTTTTTGTACATGCAGTTCACCCTGGTGGGCTCTTTAGGTCCAGCAGATGGTAAAGGAGTTAGTCTTAAAAACAGACTTCCTCTTGAACGATTTCCTCTGTTATCTAGTCTCTATCCCTTTACCTCAGTCTCTTGGGGCTCTGGGGTTTTCATCTTCAAGAAAACTTGTGATTTCCTTTTTCCTGTTCTTTCATCAGATCTTACATGCCTGAATGATGACCCAGTTCCAACTATGAATGTGTCCTAGAGAATGCACTGTGAAAACCAGTATGGATGAATACTGCAGCAGGAAAACAAAAACTTGTCATCTCCCTAGTAATATGCCTCCTTTGTGAAGGAAAATGGTAGCTCCTAGTGATCCTTGTAAACTGAATGAATTTTTGATGCATCCATTTTTCTCTTGTTTTAGGTGTTTGGAAATGCTCCTCCAAGTATGATGACAGAAAAATTTTCTGACCTCCTGCAGTTTACTACCCAAGTGTCACGATTGATGGTGACTGAAATTCGACGGAGAGCATCGAATAAGTCCACAGGTATTGCATGGGGCACAAGTTTGGCTTTTGTGAGATAATGAATTTCACATCAGTCACAATACCATGAGCTTCTGTCCACAGCAACTGTACAGGTTCAGAAACTGAAGCCTTCGCAGCAAAAATACATTGTCTTCTATTTCTTTGGGCTGAGAGAAAGTAGGAAGAGGCTAGAGTTTACAGAGTTACAGAGAAAGCTGAGTTTAAAAAACTTGACAGCACATCAAAGAGAATGAAGTGAGCTAAGTGGCATCACTTAGGATCACTTAGGAGGAGACCAAGAACATGCATGTGGACAAGTTGCTGTGTCTTGCCTGAGGTGCTTGGTGGTGGTATGTTTTGTCCCTTGAATATGTCAACTTTCCAAAAATATGCATTTTTAAATTAGTTGTTGGCCTGGAAGGTAATAAGATGTGAAAGTAGAGGAAGTCCCGCATTAGGACCAACACAGCAAGCACTAGAAAAATTTTAGTGGACACCTCTTTTGCTCTGTTTATTAAATGTCAGGGTGAGATTTGGTTCAGGTGATCCCTGAGTGTGTCGGAGTCTGACTATGTATTGGGAGCTGCATAACTGAGGACGGTTCGCCAAGAAGGCACATTTCATGAGTTTTTCTGTTTTATATTCTTTTCTGAAGAGGAGCACTTGTGAGAAGTATCAAGTTTTTGTCTGCTAGATAATTTTTAGATCCGTGCTGGCTTCTCAGTTTGGTGGTAAATAAGGAATTAGCGGGCTGGAAAAGGCTGTGCAAATTATTACACATGAAGTCAGGAGGCACAATCTGTGCCGATTACAGTTTCTTTCCATTCTAAGTAGAGTGACTAACACTGAAACATTCCAGATGGCTAAACAGATATTATAGGCAAAACCTGTTCTCTATGGGCAAACAGGCACAAAATGTCTTTTCTTCAGATATTTAAAGGAAATTAATGTCCAGCAGTCATGCTGGCAGAATGGGGTTTGTTTGTTTGACCTTTTTTTCTGGGCAATACTTGGTATACCTGCTAGAAGGATGGATTCTATTAAGAATGGTTGGGTTTGTGTGTTTATTTCTTAAGCCGAACCTCTGCTTGTTGCTCCAAGAAAATCCAGTGCCATTCTTGAAACCTCCTGAGTCAGAGGTAGATTCTGGTGGTGGTGGTTTGGGATTTTATTTTCTAAGAATTTTTTTTTAAGTATATTTTTTAAGATTTTAAGATTTTCTTTTTAAATGTCATGAGTACCAATGTTTTTATTGAAAGGGAAAGCAGTTATTTTTCCTCTGTTATGAACATTGCTCTTACTTCAGACCTCATGTAAGAAGACCTCAGGTCTGTGTTCTGCAGTTGCATTGTGACTCTTGGCAGGGAATTTTGTGTTGTTTTGATTTTGTTTTTTCAATTGTTTTCATGTACAAAACAAAAAGATACAGCATATCTTAATAGCTATTAACAGATAATTACATCTCCTAGCATGTTTTTAAAGGGGAAAAACTTTAGTAACAACTTTATGCATGAAATGTCTCTGGTAGTAGCCATGTGCAAATTCCTGATGGTGTGAAGTGCTCAATTTAAGTAAAAATTACTGAGCTGGCTTTAGAGACAAGCTTTCTATACAAAGGTTATCAAAAGTCAGCTTTAGATAGTTAATGAAAGCAAAGACATTTTACAAAGACTTATTTTCTATATGTAAAAAGAAAAATGGGTTGGCAGTATTTTACAGTTGGTAATGTAGTATGATTACCTGTTGATATGTTAGGGATTTTTTTTTTTGCTTGCTTGGGGTTTTTTGGTGGTATTTTTTCTCTCCTTCATCTCATAGTGGAGCACAAGACTTTTTTTTTTTTTTTTTTCTTTTTTTTTCATGAGGCCTTTGAATATTTATGCCAATAGCTATGTGAGTAATGCCTGCCATCGTGGAGGCATATCTCAGTTATTCTTGGCAGACTGTGGTAGTTTTCTCAGAATAGTGTTTTGTGATTCAGTAGTAACTGTGCCAGCACCCTGTCTTTTAAGTTGTCTTGGAACTTTCCAATTGTAGTTACATGTTCAACTCCAGTTTAAACTGTCTTGTTTCTTTCATATGGAGGTAACCTCGGAGTAAGAAAAAGAAAGCAGTTAAGTTAGATTATCTTGTACGTTTTGATTGCACAGCAGTAATAATCTGCAGGTGACAGCAGTAACCATCCCTATGAGGATTAGTGCAAGGCTTCTCTTGCCCTGGATTATCTAGTCTTTTTTAGAAGATGGTGGGGTCATGGTTGAGAGAATTCTAGATACTTAAGATTTTTAGCTGCCAGATTGCCCACAAATAAATCCAGTTTCCTTGTGTGGATTGATCAAAAAGTTGTGTTAGTACTATGCAAAAATATAATTAAACACCTATTTCTAGCATAGTCTCAGATCCAAAATGAACCTTTATTTTGGGAGCAAGTGCATCTGGCTTAGGGCTGAGAAATACTTCTTAAAAAAGTGGCACGGACAAATGGAGTCTGGGCAGTATAAATGTAGCTACTAACGGCTACTTTGGCTACTGGTTCTGGAGGGAAAGCAACAATTTTCATTTAATGTATTTTTCAAAAACACAGATGACCTAAAGTGATTGACACATGATCATAATTTAGACACTGCAGAGATAAGCATACAGCAGGGAAGATTAGTTCAGGTGATCCCCCTGGTACAGGCAGTGGGGCTTTTGTGCCATTTCAAGGTGTCTGGCTGGGTTAATGCACGGTGTTTGGTCCTCCAAGTCCCCTCTGTGGGACTGACTGGTGTGCAGGTATGCAGGAGAGCTTCTCTCTCTGTGCCATTGTTGCTGTGAGCTGAATAGCCTGGTACCTTTTGGTTTATCATTTTGGTGAGTTCCTGTACCTTGTACATGAGAAATCCCACCTACTGAACATTTACTGTGAGGGTGGTGAAACACTGGAACACGTTGCCCAGAGAGGTGGTAGAGGCCCCCTCCCTGGAGACATTCAAGGTCAGGCTTGACAGGGCTCTGAACAACCTGATCTAGTTAAAGATGTTGCTGCTTACTGCTGGGGGCTTGGACTAGGTGACCTCTAGCAGTCCTTTCCAACTCAATGCATTCTGTGATGATTCTAGGAAAGCTGTCCTCTCCAGGTCAAACTGTGAGCCTGCGTAACAGAGCGGTGGGTTCCCAGCTGCAGTCACTAACAAACAGAAAGCAAGAAGT
>NW_009952533.1:11115209-11120977 GCF_000747805.2 Chaetura pelagica | reverse complement strand
GATTTGGTACCTTGTAGTGGTTATTCCATGTTCACTAAAATTGTTTTTTAACTTGGTCCTATGTTGTCTGCAACTCAAGCACACCAAATGGCATACTGACAGCTCCCACTATTTAATGCATTAGGATATATAAACACTTGGTATCACAAGGAGGTTCAGAATGATTCTGTTAGTGATGGGCAGTCCTGGAACCTGGAAGCTCCTTCCCCAGTCAGAATGTGAATAAGTGGTTGGGGACAATCTGTGAAACCTGTGTAGAAGGGTAGAAAACTGATAAATGAGAAAGCAAAACAGTTTAATTGTTTAAATTGTTCATTTAATGAACAGTGTTAATTCTTTGATGAATGTTTTCATTTTTAATGTTCATTCAATGTCTATTTCAAATATTTGTTTTTGGTTTCTTTTGATGTTTGTTGTGTTTTTTTGTTTTTAAAAAAATTATTTCATGTATGCTTAGTCTGTGTACATCACTCTCTTTGCACTTTTAAAATTCAATTCAGTTGTGTTGTTTTGTTTATTTCAGTCAATATTTCAATCCATATTTGAATACTGCCTGTATTTGTCTCAGTATTTACTGTTTAATGCTATATTTATTTTTACCATGCCACTAGACTGTTCAGCTAATCCCTCCTACCTCCAAAACCAAAATTTTCAGTTACGATTTGTACCCTGTGAATCTTGTGGTGGTTTGTTTTGGAGGGTTTTTTTTCTTTTTTTTCCTCTTAATTTCATTATTTACTCAAAATGTTTCACCAGTGAAAATGCTTATAACCTCCAGGCATTCCTTTAACAACAGATCTGCTGAAAGACTCATTATCTCATCTTCATACCACTTTGGGAGACCAAATTGATAGACATTCATCATCATGTCTAACCATGGCAGAAAACCACATCTGTGGTTTGTATTTGGCCTCTGACAATGTCTGCCTTTATTCTTTTAAAAATGCCATTGATCTGCAACTGTGCTTTTTTTTTTTTTTCATTTTTATTGCAGTTTACCTCTGTCACATCAGCAGAACTAATTTATATTTGTCTTAAATACACACGAGTGAATGTTATTTGTTAAGTGCATCTCTTGTTTTGGCTAAGTTACCAATTTTAATTAAAGGAAACTTCCTATCTTGTAGAAGTTAGTAGCCTTTTGGGCTCCTCCCATAATGAAGTCTGAAGTTTTCCTGATAGCGTAACTTGCAGTGTCTGCTTTTCTTGGAAGCAGTACTTTTGGAAGAGTTGAGGATCTTTCTTGGTAAAATAAGTGGACTTAGGGGCTGCTTTCAGACTTTTTTTATATGTTAAATAACTGTTCTTCTGTCGGGAATATGTTGGAAGTTACCTCACATGCTGTACTGCATGCCTTGGTTTTTTCATTCCATTTTCATGTGTGTTTTTCCTGTCCAGTGGCTGACTTTGCATTACAAGGTGATTCTGTTCTGAATTTAATGAAATTGCTCTGAAAAGGGAGTAGTGTCCTATCAGCTACTTATCAGGAGTCAGTTCTGCCCAACAACTGCTGAATCTTGTTTTTTTGTTAACATTCAATTTATTTTTGATGCCCGTTACCAGATCTTACGCGAGGCAAGCATAGTGCAATGTAGTGCCTTTCCAAGAGATGCTAGAAAGCCCATTCTTTATCATCTGGGTTAGTGAGGTTAAATGCTGGCACAGTTGACTTGTTTATCTTTGGATGAGCAGCCCTCTGCTTCTGCACACTGCAAAGGCAGCAGCCACTTCATAGCTGTGGCTTGTGACGACAGCACTGCACTGTTTCTGGTGATTGAAGGAACATTTTTTGCCATCCCATTTTTGTTTGGGTAGATACTTCTATCTAGGCAGTTGAAATGATTAATATTCTTTAACTATAGGTATCTGATTGTGTTTCCAGGCATTCCTTGCATGAAGTAGTAGAAACTCCTTGAAGGCATGATTAGAGAAGAAGTCCTTGAATTCAGCTCACTCCTCACTACCTCCCTGACACACCCACCAATACCTCCCACTGCCTCCCTGGCTGCCTTGCCATATATATGCACAGATATTTTTTCACTAATATTCCACTCAAAGATAAGAATGAGCTATAAAAAAGTCTGATGGCAGTATTTTATGCTGTTCATGGTACTAGAACATCTAACTAAAAGCTTCTTGCACTGAATTTGTCCTTGTTGCTGTAGGTGATAATGCTGCATGTCATGCAGTGCTGCTTTTTGCTAGCAATCTGAATGGGTCTAATCCCATTGCTTTCCAGCTGCTGCTTTTATGAAGTACAGGACAAAAAGCCTCTTAGGTGCATCTCTTAGGTGTGAAACAAATTTTATTCTAATTGACCTCTATCAAGTATATACTGAATCCATGCTGAAAAATCTGACTACTGTGTATTAACCATGTGACCCCTTAATTTTTATCATACTTACATGTACATGCTTGCACAGTTGTCTATATACATATGCTTACATTTCTTTAGAGGTTTTTCTCTCTTCTCTTTTTCTATTTTTACTAGTTAGCATAACTGAATCCTAGTTTTAGTAGTTTGTTCTGCAAGAATTGAAGGGCTAAGGACATTGGATGGGGCATGTAGAGGATGTTAAATTAAAAAGATTACTTGAGCACTTCAGAACTAGGGAAAAGGTACAAGACAAATTAAGAGTAATGCTGATGATAGAAATTAATCTTAAATGATAGTGCTATCAAATTTGCTCAGAGCAGATGACAAGAGAACTTCCTGCACTTAAGGTGCTGTCTGTGTTTTAGGTAGCACTTAATGAAGACTGACAGTTTTGAAACTACTATTTATAGTGTTCAACTGCTATGCCATTCAGGATGCCAGCAGCATGTAAACTTTTTCAGAAGCATATACTTAACCCCTGAGTCTCACTTTCAGAAATTACTAGAAGAGTCCCTGTTCCACAGATGGCTTTGGGAGGTTATGCCCAAAGGAGGCAGTGCTTACCCTGTTTGATACCAGTTGTACCTGCTTACAGAGAGAGACTGGTTTCCTAGTTCTGTCTGTGGTCAGATAGAAGGAGAACAGGCCTACTAAATCTCGCCTAACTCTGGGCTGGTGGGGCATGGCCATTGTAGTAGCAGAATGTCCTTTAGACATGCTTGACACTTAAAATGTAGTGGCTTTTGGCAGGAATTCTGGCATTTTGCATATGTCTCTAGCATTAGGAACTGTGTTTGTGGCATAGCTGTTGTGCTTTGTAAGTTGGCCTGCACATATGCCAACCACAAGGCCAATGTTTTGCACCAATGGTTGTGGAAAACAAAGTGTATACCAGGTACTTCAGGTCAGCATCCTGGGAAGTTGCTGCGTGTCTGCATTTGCGTTAGGTTTAAAAATTGTCTTACCTTTCACCTTGGTATTTCAAGCTGTTTTATCTCAGATTCATGCAGAGATTTGTTAGGTGCCTCTCCTTACTTCAGCACCAGAATTGAAAAACACAGTGGTTTGTACAAAAACCTGTTATGGAAATAAGGCTGCAAACCAAAAACATAGGAAAATAGCTGCTGCTGTTTTTCTCTTAAATCTATCTCTCTTTTTCTTTTCTTTTAGGTTTATGACTATAAACGGGTTTCTGGGCCTTAGGGAAAAATATATCCTCTTTGCACTGGGAGGGAATGAAACTGCCAATAAGATGGGTGACGTGAAATCCCCATGAGTGAGACAACAAATAGACTTTTTTTCTGTGTGAGAAGGAATCAGTAGAGCAAGGGAGGCCTCTTGTCCAGTCTTCTGCTCACAGCCAAACCAACTGTGAGATGGGACCAGGTTATGCAGGGCTCGATCCTGTTGTGTCTTGAAAACCTCCAGCACTGGAGATAGCACAGTCTCCCTGCATTTTAGTGCATCTCTGTCTTCAGGGTGACTGAACCTGTTGATCATTGTCTTCCCTATACTGAACTGGGACTGAAATTGGATGCATAGTTCAACACATCCTCTCTTGAGTGTCACGTGGCAGGGAGTAATCCCATCTCTTCATCAACCAGCTGTATGCATGTTGATAAAAGTGTTTCTTTACGCTGTGATTTTTGTTATGTTGATTCACCAATACTTACAGTGGTTGATGGCATGACTCTGTGTGGTGGTGGTCTCTCTTAGAAAAAGTTAGTGTTCGGAACGTAGAGCAAACTGTACACATATTCTAGGATCATCTATTTTATAGGATTAGAAGCCCAGCTCAAATTACAATGTAGGGCTCCAGAAAATTATCTTTTCAGTGTAGTCAATGCTATGAGTTTGACAAGTATTTTACTATCTAAAACGTGTTTACCTTTGAATGAACTCCTTCACAGATGTGTGCTAAGGAATCTTGACAACAGATGAAGCAAAAAGTCCAAGATTAAAAGTGGGTTTTTCTTCAATTGCAGATTTATTCCTCCATTAGTAGTTCCATTGTAATTAATTTTTAAGCAATATTATGCATCTGCTTTTTTTTTTTTTGTTCTAGTTGACACTAAAAGCACTGTAGATGATTCATGTGCAGTTATTAATGAAAAATGGTTTTAGACTTCTCTTAAGGGTGATGGACAGTCATCATGGCTGTCTTAACATAAGTGCTTATTCAGACAACAGTGAAATGGATTGCATTTTCTGTTTATTTATTTATTGACACTGATAACTTGTGTACTAGGCCGAATATTTATCTTTGGCTCTGGCTGATATGGAATACCATCTGATTGCAGAGGTGGTTCCCAGATTATGAGAGTTAGCCATAAGTTGTCAGCGTTTTCATTTTCCATAAAATGTAGGATGAGGATGTGGTAATTGCTGATCTTAGTCTTAATTTTTGTTCATGTTTTTTATTACTTTGGTCATTCTGCACCTTTCCTTCCCTCCATTCTTTTCCCACTATCATCTATATTGCTGTTTCAGTGCAGTGCTTTGGTTTGGTGTTTTTTTCAGAAATTTTATATCAGCTTTTCCTACTCAGACCACTAAGTTATGGTGACTTCATGACTTTGGAAAATAATATGTTGTATTTGATAAAGCAAAAATACTCAAAAGTTGCTGCATGTTACTAAAATCTGTCTGCTGGTTTAAAGAATGATGCATGACCTAAAAATGAACTTTTTTGTAGCCTTGCTAGTGTCAAAGTAAAGTCTGTGTGAGACTGGAATGTGTGTCTGGAGAGTGTAAGCCTAAGCCTAGTCCTTTTTTCAAGTAGTGCTACAGAGATGCCTTCATGCTCAGCACTTGGGACAGTTGAGAGGATGTGTTCACTTCTGCAGACTACTGGATGGGATTCTTAATGTATTTTTTTAACTGCTCCCCTTCAGAGGCTGCAAGTCGTGCCATAGTCCAGTTTCTGGAGGTCAATCAAAGTGAAGAAGCAAGTAGAGGTTGGATGCTGCTCACCACAATCAATTTACTAGCTTCATCTGGACAGGTTAGTCTTAAACAGCAAGACCAAAAATAAATTGTGGATTGAGAGAGACAAAAACAATAAAATAATGAACTGCGTGAAAATGCACTAAAAGTTGTTTTAACTACGTTATGCTTTTCTGTGTTAAGGTCCTTTTCTTGTTGCACTGCTGCAGAAAGTCTTTTTTAGCTCCTTGTGGTTTCAGTAGCCTAAAAAAAAAATAAATTGTCATTTTGGAACTTGTATTTATTATGTTATTTTTAATTATGGACACAACTTCTGCTGTTCACCGAAGTCTTTATTTTGTATGCGGCTGCTTAGTTCCCCACAAGGTGCATGTCGCATGCAGCACTTATATCACTCAGTCTTTGAACTTGGGCTCCCCACTCAAGGAGGGCAGCAGGCATTGCA
>NW_009952533.1:11087093-11115153 GCF_000747805.2 Chaetura pelagica | reverse complement strand
AGGAATTGCAAAAAGCAAAGCCAGCAGCACTGATGAACATGTATTATTGTGAATATTTAAGGCCTCTGCTTTTGATGCTGCCCTTCATCAGAGTGCCAATCTCTGGCAATGTATTAGACAGCTGGGTGGTTTGTTTTTTCTGCTCAAATCTGCCTTTATAATTCAGCACATCATCTTATCTGTGTTCACTGTCACCAGCCCACACCCCAATTTGTCTTTTCTTCCCGCTGATGCTTTTATGTTTTCTACTGCCTTGCTCCTATGCCTGCTTATAGCTTCTTGCCAAGTGAATGCATAAATTGAATAGTCCTCCTCCCACTCTCATTTCTACTTCTACAGAGAATAGATAGCTAATGCGGGCTTGGCTGAAGGTCACGTAATTAACTTGTGAGCTTCTGTTGGCAGAGACTTGTCAGTTTTTGTTTCTGTCCTGTGTGTTAACTGCTCCAAAGAGTGGCTGTTAGATGCTATTGTCATGTAAATAAAGTATGAACCTATTTCTTAAGGTTACTATTAGGTAGGCATTCAAGAATAGATGGTAAATCTGTACTGCCATGTGGACACATCACCAAAGGTGTGTGAAAGAAAAAACACCATGTGAGTCAACTGCATTATAGGAGCATGACATTTCAAATATAGTAATATACCAAACTGGTTTTTTTTGCTCTGTTTTCTGTTTCCTCAGAAAACTGTGGACTGCATGACTACAATGTCCGTGCCTTCCACACTTGTTAAATGTCTATATCTGTTTTTTGACCTTCCACATGTGCCTGAGGTAGTTGGAGGAGCACAGAATGAACTACCTCTCGCAGAGCGCCGAGCGCTACTCCAGAAAGTCTTTGTACAGGTAAGAAAGGGTAAAACAGGTTATGGAATTTGCAAGAGGAATGGCAATGCTTCACATGAGAGAACCAGGTTTTGATTTTTCTTGATTCTTCACAGGCTGATGGCTCAGAGTAAGAAGGGTTGTCCTGCAATAACAGTTGAGTTTAAATGTATGTTCCCTCTGTGCTTTTTGTTCTTCTGCCCTCCATGAAAATGCATGCAGCTCTTTTCTGCAGCTGCATGAAAGGAGCAGCATGTTTACTGTTGTTCTGTTTTATTCTAACTGGTCCTAGACTTCGGTATCTTTGGCTGTTACTGATTGAAATAGTAAAAAACACTGGTATTGATTGTAATCTATCAGTTAATTTAATATATGCAGTTTCCCCATTGATTACAGAAATAAGCCATGAATGTAGAAAAAATAATTTTAAAATGGGAATGAACCATCTGAGCTTGCAGTTACTACTACAGTTACACCCATGTTTCCCAGGAAGACCAGGGGTTCCATCTGTCTGGCTCCTGTATTCTGAAGTTTCAACTGGAGATCTTGAGAAGAAATTCCCATATGTTCTCCTGATGAAACTTTTAAAAGTAACTGACAGTTACTGTTGCAAAGGGATGATCATACTACCAGTTTCCACATGTAAATTGGATGCATCTCTTTGTAGGATCATTGTAGCCACATATGCAAAACCATAGAGGTCTATCAGCAATCACATCCCTCAGGGATTTCAAGGTATTGTTAAGTGTTACAGCATTTGAGAGGCATTTTGATACCTGTGCTACAAAAATAAAGATGAGAGCCTTATTCCCACAATGACTAGCCACAGTGTCTGCCCAGTTATGGTCACTGTATGAGAACATATCCATTTATCTCTTTTAGAACTACAGGCTGCCTTCCAAAGCAGAAATCACAGTGTGCTGTGAGCTGTCTTTCAGAAAATGCTTTGCTCTGTTTCAGTCAAAAGAGTTAATAAATAAGCAATGTTACCACATAGTCTCCCCCAATATTTTACAACTCAGCTCTTGTCTGTCTCTCATCAAGGGCTGCAAAGTGGTGCTCTCAGATGAGGTGACTGGAAAGGGTGAGGTTTCAGGTAGCTTTCAGGCTTCCTCCAGATGTAGGCAGCCTTGCAAAATCTTCCTGCAGTTTTCTGAGATGGAGCCTTAGCTTTTCCTGCACAAGACAGGAAATGGACATCAGGTGTCCTCAAAACATGCAGAAAGGGAGTGTAATATATTAATTTTAGTTGCCTGGCTGTGTTTTGTCTTGTTTAAGGAAACTTGGAGACTCAGGTCCAGGAGTCAGTCATCTAGGTGGGTCTACAATATAACCATACTTCTTTGGCTGTTTTCATTTGGCCAGGATGGCATGGGTACTGCTCTCCTGACAATACATCAATAGCCTTCTTCCTGCATTAGGAAGGGATACAACAGTTTGCTTTGCATAGCCTCTGCCTCAGTGCAACATTTAGGCCTGTGAATTAGGTAACGGGCAGATTTTCCAAAAAGGGAATAATCCAGACAAGTATGCTGTGTCAGCCTAGATTTAAATTCAGCAGCTAATCTTTTGCTAGTCATTTTAAACTGAACTGGGACTTGAAGTAGCCATGTGTTGAATAACCTTGTCTTCAAATTACACAAACAACATTAAAAGGGAAAACAGCCAATTGCCTTTTTTTGATATGTATGCTAAATGGAATAATATTTCTCATTTAGTAGGTCTAGACAAAAATAGCAATGACCAGGGTATTAATGCTAGATGTTTAATGACTTCCTGTTTCAGATTCTAGTAAAATTGTGCAGTTTTGTGTCTCCGGCGGAAGAACTGGCTCAAAAGGATGATCTCCAGCTTCTATTCAGTGCAATAACCTCATGGTGCCCTCCCTATAACCTGCCTTGGAGGAAGAGTGCAGGGGAGGTACTAATGACCATATCGCGTCATGGCCTTAGTGTCAACGTAGTGAAGTACATTCATGGTATGTGTCTTTACCCAGTATTATATATTGGTTTTTTTTCTGTTCTTTGCTCATAGTTTTGTTAGTTAAGAAACAGACATGAAAATAGTAGATCAAGGAAAGCCTACAGGCTTTTTTTTTTTTGTACACTTAGACATTTATATACAGGCAAAATTTCAGAGCACTTGTGTAGTGAGAGAGATGTTTGTAGCTGAGTCTGCCTCACCCATATTTCATGTTATGTTGAAAGACATTTTTCTCATATGTTGTGATGTAGAGTTTATGCTAATCAAAAGCAAAGGCTCTCAGCAACTTCAGTTACTGCCTGTGTTGAAAAGCAGTCACTGGGAAGATGCATAGGTTTCTCACTTTTGCTGTGAGTATTAATTCTTAAAAGGAGTTAGTAGTTTTCTGTTCTGTGTTTGAGATAGCAGCAGCAGCTCTTTGCAGAGGCAGAGGGCAAGCTAACAGTGTCTTGTTCACAGCTGCTTGTTTGGGTTTTACTTTAGCTGGCAATAAAAGTGTAGAGACATCTGAGGAAGCCGCAGGAAGAGGAACCAGCTCCATGTGTTCTGCTGACGCAGTTTGAGCTATTAGAAGCCCATGTAGTAAATACTGGTGCATTACGCAAACCAGGGAGAGCTAATTTGGGTATGCTGGGAGAAGGTTCTTTCTCCCAGACATCTTGCTTCTGCAGGAAGAGGCTTAGTCAGGCCATTATAGCCACCACTGATTTGCAATGCAGCCTTCATTATCCAGGGGACAGGGGTCTGGTAATGCAAAATGCCTGGTAATAGCAAAACCTGGGTTAATCAGACATTAGGAAATCCTCAGGTGAGCACAGTATATGGGAAGAGCAACTCCCACTTCAAGGTTCATACTGAAGTGCTTATCGATGGCACCCTTGGAACAGGCAGTTGCCTTCCTCCTATGTGGTCCAGCCCAGCTTCCCTGCACGGTCCCCAGCCCAAGGGTGTTGTCCTAGGGCCTGGTCAAGGAAAGCTCTTTTCACTAAGACTCCAAGCCTCTGCCCAAAGGAGGTGGTCTCTCAGTACCGGTGCTCCAAGAAAGCTGATGTGTACCTGTCCTAAAGCCTGTGTCACAACCTGCTGTGGAGCTTTTGGGACACAGCTGGAAAGAGTCTGGTGGCTGTATGGGTTTGTAGCCCCAACGTTTTCCCTGTCAGCTGGCTGACTAGATTGATCAGCTAGCCTGCATTTCTTCTGCTGGGCCCTTCTCTTCCTCACCTTACCATACAGCTTACAGATTGTGCATCCTGAAGGCCAAAATAAAATAATCTCATGGGTTTAATCCAGTCTGCGAGTTGCCTGATGACTGAAGCAGCCAAAATCATTACATTTTTATCCCCTGTCATTTTTGAGACAAACAGCATTCTGTTTCAGGCATGGAAGCAGTAGAGTACAGGGGTATTCATGTAGCTGCTTACAGATTTTGGTAGCTAAGAGAAGAGTACTTTATTCATCGTGTATCTTTGCAAGGGACTGGTCACAGTCTGTTTAGCAAGGGCAGTTGCCACACTGGTTCATGACAAAGAGCAAGGCAAGGTGTAACACCATAAACCAGTGTTGGAGAGGATATTAGCTGCCTGGGAGCAGCTTTGCATATGAAATACTTGTGTTGCATTAATTTAAAACTGCAAGGGTGTTTAAGTGTGTAGGATTTGAGGTGGGAAATTTGGTAGAATATGTTTCTAGTATTATATTTAGGGCTTTTAGACTGTAGGACGACATAGAAGCATTTGTAGTTTTTAAATTGTAATGACTGGTGAAGTGAGTGAACATTCTTGTAATACATTTTAGCAGTGTACACCTACTGGAAAAAAAAGAAACCTAAATTTTCCTCATACCCCGGAAAGCAAGAAGTTACAAGGCTCCACAAAAACATTTTGAGAGTTTATGAAGTATGTTACCCTTCTCCTACAAAGTTCAGAGAATATTTCAGTCTATTTTTTCTTGTGCTAGCAGCATGTGTCCAGTTCCAGTCAGAAAGATGTGAATGTACAGTGTCTCTTGGAAGGGCATAATAGTCATCAGTTAGGTTTTTTCAGGCAGGACTTCAAAACTGGTAGATACTTTGTGTGTGTCTGCAACAGCCTTTTAGTGGCTTTTTGATGAATGTAGAAGGTGTATGTGTATGCGTGAAATTGTTATGAAGTGTTACAAAGAAAATAACTGGGCTTTGACTGTGTCATTTGGCGTATTGCAACTACTACCATTGTTGCTTCTCTGTTGGATTGACCTGCAGAGGAGTGAGGCTGGCATATCAAAAGATACTCTGTATTCTTTAAAAAGTGAAATAAAATAATGAAGAGAAAACAAGTCAATGTTCCCTTTTGCTTGTTAATAAAAAGAATGAACCTAACTTAAGAGAGAACTACATCTGTCAAGAGGCTCATCTCATATTCAGGAAAAAAGTTAGGACGTTTTGTCATATGCAAAGTATAATCTTTTCACTATCTCATGCTTTTATTTGATCTCTGGGAAATTTTGTTAACCATCTAGCTAGAAATGTTTGCGCTTGTCTTACACGTGCTGCAAAGTTAAATAACAGATAATTGAAGGGAGCAGCATCTTTATAACAGGAATGCAGCTCAATATCTGGCTATCAGTTTGGAAGAACTTTTTGCAGTTGAGCAATGTACTGATGGAGTGTGTGAAGTATGCAGAACAAGACAAGCTGTCTCTTTTTGATGAAAATTTATTGGGCAAGCAAATATGCCATACATGCTAACCACAGTAGTAATAGGAAGATACGGTGTAAAGGATTGTGTGTAGGGTTTTACCTAGCATCAGTAATAGCTTGTGCTTTGTATAACTTGGTGCTTTAAAAAAAAAAAAAAAAAAAAAGGTTTAAAATTATTTACAGTTGCTATATTTGTCTTTTTATTCTGCTGAGTTACCTGGTCAAACTTTTTAGATGAAAACCAGTAATGTCTACACAGCCTCCTCCCTAGAAGAGTAAAGATTTTTAAATGGATGATGGGATTGGTAAAAAGTGTTTAGAGTTCAGGTTCAGATCCAAAGCCACTTGATAATCCTACTCATTTTCAAGTGCTCTGTGATTTAACAATAATGTGATAAGAGATAATTAAATAACATTTACTTTATTGCTATAATTCTTGTTATGCTTCTTGCTGTGATCAATGTCAGTAAAATAATGCATTTCTTAATTGCAATTCTTTTCAGAAAAAGAATGTTTGTCCACGTGTGTTCAGAACATGCAGCAGTCTGATGACCTTTCTCCCCTAGAAATAGTTGAGATGTTTGCTGGACTTTCTTGTTTTCTCAAAGACTCCAGTGATGTATCCCAAACATTGTTGGATGATTTTAGGATATGGCAAGGATACAACTTCCTGTGTGACCTTCTCCTCAGGTATGCAGAAGTGCTTGAAGGAATGTTGACAGATCACTGTGAGCTTTTTCTGAAATGATTTCTTAATAAAGAATAAGTGAAGAGGTTTGAACAAATAAGGGATTAGAGGTTATTATGAAATGACAGATATTAGTACCAACACATGAAATTACATGCATCTCTCCATTTATGAAACTGCATTGTTTAACTTTTTTTATTCATTGGTATTGGTTTATTACTAAATTATTCTGTATGTGCTAAAGCAGATGCTTAAAAACAACTGACACTAAAAAATATAGAAATAATTCAGAAAATAAAATTTTAGCAGCAGCTAGTGATTTTGGGGTTTGATTGGGTATTTTGTTTGTTTTAACATACTATGTAATGAAAAATCACATATGTCAGTGTGGTGCATCCTTCTTAGTATTGAAGACATGCTACTTAGCATGAGGAGAAATTGAGAGCAAAGGAATTGCGGCCTGGGAAGAAGGGAAGGGTGGTGTGAGGTATTTAAGCTCTGGTTTTGCTTTCTCTTTGGCTGGTCTGCTCTGATTTGATTGGTGATAAATTAAGTTTATTTTTTCCCCAAGGCAAGTCTGTTTTGCCTGTGACCATAATTGGTGAGTGAAGCCTCCCTGTCCTTATCTCAATCCATGAGCTTCTAGTTGAATTTTCTCCTCCTCATCCCACAGTGGGGAGAGGAGTGAGCTAGCAGACACGTGGTGCTTTCTAGCCAGCTGGGTATAATCTATGACAAGTATCTAGGTATTTTCCTATCCAGTAGTTTTATGTTTGTAAGAGGATGTTAAAAGTAACTTTCATGTCTGTGCTGCTTTTTAGTAGACTGTTGAATTCAATGAAAGATTTATGAGGTGAATTTCTATGTCATATAAATGTATGCTCTCATTAATCCAGTGATGTTTGACTGACTTAGTGGTATGAAATACGAGCAGAGAACATGTGAAATACTGGAGGAACAGGACAGTTAAAGTGGGGTCTCTAAATTAGAAGTAAAATGGTGGAGATATTAAAATTATTTGATTTGAAATAAACTATTGCTGCTAACTTGATCAATTGTATTTTCTTTAGAATAGAACAGGCAAAAGAGGCAGAATCTAAGGATGCCTTGAAGGACTTAGTGAATTTGATAACTTCCTTAACAACATATGGTGTCAATGAATTAAAGCCAGCTGGTGTTACCACTGGAGTACCTTTCCTACTTCCTGGATTTGCAGTCCCACAGCCTGCAGGCAAAGGTGAGTCGGCTTTCTCCCTCTGTTTGTTTTTTTTTATTATTATTTTATTTTTTAAGATGTGAACAGCAAAACACAGCGGAACATTACAAAATTACACAAACCATTTGCAATTGAGTGTAGGTTCTTTTATGAAAATTGCATATGAAATACTTAGTTCTGTTGGTCTCAAAAGTTCTATTTTGAGGTTGATACCCAATGAAGAAAGTGTGGAGTCTTTGAGGACTGAAGTCATACAACTCTCACTGCAGTGCTGACAGTTTCTCTGTGGACATTTTAAGTGATTATCATAATGAAGAGATGCAGTGATTTGATTTATGGTGTTTTAAGGTTACTAAATTGATGTAAAAGGCCGATGTGCTGGTTGTTTTTCAGGGGACTTTTCTTAGGGGGGAGGTTTTTTTGACCAGATTTGTTTTCAGCTAGCTTTTGTCAGCTTAGGCAAGTGTAACTCATGAGCTGAAATCTGTTGTGTCATCACCAGTGCTCACAGAGTGGTGAAATCTGTGGTATGCTTGCAACCAAAGTAAGTTATGATATGAAGGTAAGGTTGAGGAAGTCTGAGGGGGGAAAGGCTTATATAAAACAAACTTACTTTTCACGTCCTGTTCATGAACTTAAGATTAGAGTAAGTCTTGTATGCAACTAAGGAGTTTGGAATTTAATAGTGACTGTGGAGGTAGTTTGTTGCTTGGACTTTTTAAAGGGATTTATTAATACCAGGGTTACAAGAAAAATTGTAGATTTATAGGGTAATGGATTTACTTTCACTGTTTCTCTTGTGTATTTAGGTTCCTTAGACAATTTCTTTCTCTAGTATTGAGATAGTTCATTGTTCATGGGAATTGTTTTTCCTTTGCACTAAATAGAGAAAGAAAGTGGTAGTAACACTCAGAGCTTAATATTTCTCCATGTTTTGATAACAACATACTAATTTTTGCTTAAGCTAATTAGCTTTTCAGATAGAGTAGCATGAAAGAACCATGGCCTATTGCAATCCCCAAAGGAATTATTTTATTTTATTTTTTCTGGCATTTGTCATGATATCTCTCAGTTCCTTTTACCTGCTTTTCATTCTGTTGGCAAGTTGTCTTTTTTGAAGACCATATTAGCTCATTTTCTTTATTGATTTTATTTAAATCCTTTTAGTTTTTGAACTCTGTTGAACTGCTTAAATTTTGGTTTCTTCAGAGGTCCTGAAGAGTAATTAAATAAACAATTTATTCATCTGCTTGATTGCCTGAAACAACTGTCAATACTAAATCAGAATATAAATAGTTGTATCTGTCACTGCCTAGGTTTCTGTCACATTTAATAAGCTCTAAATCTACTTTTTGACATTTTTCATTGTAAAGAGAGCATGTAAAAATGTCCTTTTAGAAACAAATGTGTGCGACATATAATATTAATATTCTTCCAGTATGTGAAATTCTTCCATCTGAGTTTTTAAGGAAGTTTACTGTTGCCTTCTGGAGAAATACTGACAGTAAAGGTGGTGAGAGTAGACATGAAGATAGGTAAAGTTACTTTAAAATTGGACAACTTAGTTTATAAACCATGAAGAGAGCAGCATTCCATGGAACATATGTAATAAATAAGGATTCTTTGTTCATTAAAGGGTTTTTAAATCAGAATAACAATTTGTTTATAGCAAATTGAAAATCTTGAAAATAAGATTTTACTGTTAGAGCATCCTAAATGTTTTGTTCAGAATGTGTTTCAAGTTGTCACTCCTGGTGGTTTATTTTTCTTATATAATGTTTGCCACTGGTTTTCTGTGTCTTGGGATTTGTCTACCATGACTTGTCCTGTTCCTACAGATGTCTAAAAAGTTGGCTTTGAGACATCTTTTTAGTAGAATATGAATAATATCCTTCCAGAGAAAGTTTTGTGGCCACAGGAAGCTCTCATAAATGATGTATTTTTTTGTTAAATTAATGAGATTTTATTCAACTTGAAGGTACTTATGAGAAGAAATTTGACTGAGCTTTTAAAGATGAGGTCATTGTGTGCTAGTATTGTAGCTACTTTATGCTTTACAACTCTTTGTCTTAGTTCCCTAATCATTAACATCACTGAGCCCTGCCAAAATTTTGTTATTCTCAGAGTAATTCCCAAAGCCAGTCATTCCTGTGCCACCTTCTGATACCACTATGGTCATTCATGCCAGTTGATCCAGACCTGAGCAAGAACAGCCTCTGTGTGGAAGGAAGGCCAGCCTGTCCCTGCCCTGCAGAGTTTCTCTGTGCATAGATCTCTTCTTCTCACAGGCAGTTGCCAGTGAGTGGAAGCAAGGGGATAATTTGGAGGCTATACATGTTGTCTAACTTTGAACGCAGCTGTTGAGAATTTGTTGTGGCTTATTGCTCTTTTGAGTGAGGGGATACAGATGACTGGTACTTTAAACTTTGCCTAACAAATATTTGTAGAGGACAGAACTGTGTTCTGCATTATGGAATACAGACCATGTAACTGTTGGTGTAATGAGTTTTCCTATGGGTGGATGACAGGCAAGCTTTGTTTTGTCTCCAGCGCTGTCTCATTGCACGCTTTAACAATAGGTCAGCTTACATATCTGTTTTAAAGAAATGATCTTTCATTTAGCTGCTTATGTAAACACTTTCAAAGTTGAAGATGGCATCTTAATGAACAGTAGATTGTAGGATTTGCAGTGTAAGTGACCATGCAGAGACTTTTTTGAAGTCAGTTTTAATATCAGTATATATTATGTTATAATTTTTTATTCACACTTAGTGAAATGCATGATCATCATTAGCAAGTGCATTCATTGTTTATTATAATTAAGAACTTCCTCTTCCCTTTCTCTTCTCATCCTACTTTTGTTTCTTGATTTAGGTCACAGCGTGAGGAATATTCAAGCATTTTCGGTCCTCCAGAATGCATTTTTGAGAGCAAAAACCAACTATCTAGCACAAATCATCCTTGATGCCATCATGAATATTTATATGGCGGACAATGCCAACTACTTCATTTTGGAATCACAGCACACATTGTCCCAGTTTGCAGAGAAAATTCCTAAACTTCCAGAAGTGCAGACCAAATACTTTGAGATGCTGGAATTTGTTGTCTTCAGCTTGAATTACATACCCTGTAAAGAACTGATCAGTGTGAGCATCCTTTTAAAATCCAGCACTTCTTTTCAGTGTAGCATCATTGCCATGAAGACACTCCTTAAGTTCACCCGTCATGACTACATCTTTAAGGATGTCTTCAGGGAAGTGGGGCTTCTGGAGGTGATGGTAAATCTTCTTCATAAATATGCAGCCCTTCTGAAAGATCCCACTCAGGCACTGAATGATCAAGGTAGTGTGCACTCTTCTGTTTTGCTAATACGTGTCCTTTTTTGGCTCAAAATGTTTTGTTTTGCCTGAAACTTAAGAGGAAGAATGAGAGAACATGCATCTCAAGGGCCAGGTTCTGCTGGGGGCTGCTGTGTGATCTCAAAGGCTTGTTGAAATTGCATCTCTCATAATGTCCTGCAAGAAGCTCATGGCAAGCTTTGAGGAAAGATGCTATATAAACATAAAAGAGTAGGAGTTCATATTTTCCTTTTTAAATGTTTGGGTTTGTTTTTTTATGTATTGGTTCAATAAATATTTCTTCAAGTGAAGAGAGCAAGTGAAGGAGCAATATGCAGTATCTATATTCTTCCTTCCAAAAAGTAGTTGGGCATTTCATTCTGTTTAGCCTCAGCTTTGAAAAATACTTCAGAGCATGTATCTGAGCTCTTAACAGGAGTATGTACTTAAGCTTGCAGTCCTTTTTATAAGTTGGATATACGTTTTTCCAAAAGCATTTAAAATAAAATTGATAATTACTTATCTCCAGGATTTAACATCTCAGAGATGTTACATAGCTGCTTAGCTTTGCAAAGCATGTGCTGCCAAGGGCCAAATGTGCATACATAAACACACAAGGATTATTGTTTTTAATTCTTTATTCAAACTTCAATTGAGTTAGTGTGCATCAGTGACACTTAATTTATAGACATAATTGTTGGATGCTTAACCTGGGTCCATTGTCTGGAGTTTCATTAGTGAGCGGTAGCAGCTGATTAGAGTTAGAAAGCTTAGTTGCCAGCAGCTCCATTGAAAAACCCAACAGTTCTCAAGTTTTTGTAAGTAAATGAACCAAGCTGTCCTCTGTTTAGGGTGCTACCCTAAGAGTGCATGTGCCCTGGTATTGTGCCTTTCTTCTCACTGCAGTGATTTTTTTTTTTTTTCAGTTTTGTTGGTGTTTTTTCTCTGGAGTGTTACTCTATGTTTATAAAGACACCACTTGCAGTGTTGGTTTGTCTGTTGCACCTGTTGAATTATCAGCACATATACACTAATTACATGAATGTATTTTTATACTTTTGTGTGGAATTTCTTTTCATGTACTGCATACTAAACAAGAACAGATCCTGTTAGTCTTCGACTATGGTTTAGTTTTGTGGCTTCAAGAACATAAGTTGGGGATATGAAACTATGCATACAGCTGCAGTGTCAGCCACTGAGCTCACAGTACTCAAAAGCTTCTGTTTAAATTATTGTCTCTATAAATGAAAGTTTTCAAATTATTAATAGCTAAGCTTTCCCAGGAATGCATGTGTTGAATAAATATTAATTTGCTTTGAAGTAGGGTTAGGCTGTGTGTTCTATGGGGAAGCAAAGAAAATATAAATGTTGGTGGAAAGTATCAAGAAGCATCTTAGAAAAGAGTGATTCATACTATGATTTTGGCTTCTGAAATTATTTTTTAGGGGATTCAAGAAACAGTTCATTTGAGGACCAAAAGCAGCTGGCTTTATTGGTTATGGAGACCTTGACAGTACTACTCCAAGGATCAAACACAAATGCAGGTAAGTAGAGAGACTCCTGTAAAAATATTTGTTTAAAAGTAACTCAGAAGATCATGCCTGAAAGCAAAGCAGTCTGGACTTTCTATCCAAACATATTGAAATATACTTTTTCTCTTGCCAAGTTTTTCTATGAGCAAGAACAGGCATCATAAAGTAGAATGCATAAAATAAAAGATAGTGGTGTTTTTATCTTGAGTTCCTTTTATCTTGAGTTTCTTTGCTATTGTTTACTTGAAGGCAACCACCACCCCCCATCGCTCTCCAACAATACTGTAATAATTTGTAGTAGGGCTTGTAACACAGGTTGTATATCAGAAAATGTAAGCATATAATTGTATGTATAGTTTGCTGTTGACAGGGTCATGTCTACTTAAATGTGATTAAAAATGCTTGCATCTTTAGTGAAATATGGCTTTTAATTTTAAAAGGCATATTCCCAGTCAGTGTGTATAAATAGGGCTCTGTTATGAGTGTCCTCTACATCAGGCAGCTTTGTATTGTGCTTCATCAGCCAAGGATTAACAACATCTAAATAGACAGTAAGTGTATCTCATACTAGTAAAAGCTGTCTCTGAGGCCTTGAGATGACAGATTGAGAAAGAATAATAAACTCTTTTTGTCTGTTCCACTAGATGAAGAAGAAATTAGTGGGTAGGGGGAAACAAACACCAGCCTGCGGAACCAGGAGGTTTCTGGCCTTGGAGGCCATGAGACATCCTTCTTTCAGCAATTTGTTTAGCTTTTTTCCTTTTTCTTAACTCCTACTGGTGTTTTCTGACTTCTGGCTATTTTTTTTTGTTTTCATTTAGGCAGAAGAAATTACAATCTGTGACATATGCCTAAGAATGAAATCCTGAAAGTTGTCCAGCTTGCTTGACAGCTGTTTAAACATTAGCTCCTAGGCTAATGCTGTGAAGCCTGTAACTTGTTTGGGATTTTTTTTCCCCACTTTTGTTTGGGCAAATTTTTTTATTAAAATTTAGGCCCTATGTTGGAGTAATCTCCAGTGTTGTCTATGTCATTTCACTGCTTGTTTTCAAGTTCTATTGCGTTTCAGTTTGTGTTTTCAAACTACATTCAAAGATGGCTTTTGAATTCTTCTCACTGAGTATTTACAATATGTGCCAGCTTGGCTTTGTCTGTGTACTTGATAGGTAAGGTCTTCGTTCCATCAGGAAAGGCATTAGTCACAGCACCACAGATAAAACCCAGTGGCATAGCTTTTGTCAAAACAGAAAGGCATTTCAGCAAAGCATAGGTTACTTCAAGCTGGTGTTTCAGTTAGTTATGTGTTCAGGCTGTTGTGATCTTGTTTAGACTATTTTGTCAGATTGCATACGAGAAAGCCATGGATGACACTGCCAGAAGCTTTAATGAAGTTGAGGTGTTTCCTTTGCCACTTCCCGTTTGTCCACTAATCTACTTCTTCTGTCAATGGAAAGGAAAAAACACATGATCTTTCTTTTACTAAATGAATCTGTTCAATGATGAAGCAAGAAACAAGTGAATTTGGCTGAAATAAGGAGGTTTTAGAGAGGAATTGGTATAGATTACAGATTAATTGCATGAATCAATAAACACTTGCACATTTATCACTCAGCTTTGGTTTCGTTATGTAAAAAAGAGTGGAATTAGAAACGAGTCAGAAAGGAGTGGCAGAGAGGTACATGTGGGGCTTCCACATAAGGAGAAACTGGAGCAAAAACATACCCCAAACCAAAATAACCTCAGGATTGTTTGGTTTCTAAGGGTGAATGAGAGGGGAAGTGCTTCAAGTACTTGATGATAACATCTCTGAAGGACTGGAACCGCCTTATATCTTACAAGCAGCAAGTCTTGTTTCAGTAGTACCTGATCAGGCATCAGGATCTGTGGTACCTGAGCCTTGCTCCTGTGAGGTATGGGATTATGATCTGACTGCGGTAGCATCCACCTGACTAGTGATAAATCCTTGGCTGCTGCTAAATGGCTTTCTGACCTCACCTGAGAAACTTGAAGCAGCCATTAGTATCTCACTGCTACTTCCTGGTACTGAGTTAATCTCTTGAGTATCCAGCAGAGAAGCAACAGAGGGTGGCGTCAAACACGTAAGGATTGTGCAATGACACCACAGATTGTTTCTGAAGACTCCTGGAGAGTTCAATAACCTAATTTGATTAGTAGCTCTCCAAGGTCAGGAGTATGACAGAGCAGTACAGGAGTTAAGAAACCATTTCTCAAAGTTGTGGTTGCTGTCTGTGCAGCATGTCTGGGATGTGAGCCCAGTGGCACTGTATCCAGAGTCCAGCAGGGATTTTTAGGTCTTCACAGGTATGCATAAATAGACATCATGCATCCTTGCATACCATACTCAAAGATTGGTTTCTGATCCTAAAGCATTCTCTCTTATAAGGTTTCCTGAATATTCCATAACTAGTAACTGAATTTCAAACAATAAATTTGGATGTCCAGACAGATTCACTGGTTAGTTGAGAATCTAGATTGAGAGTGGGAGATGCAGGCAATATTACCTCAGACTCTGAAAGCAAGAGACCTGACAGCTGAGGAGATGCACTTCACCTTTAAAGGAATGCAACCTCAGGGTCTGAGGCCTCTTCTTTTGCCTTGTCCAAGTCCATGTCTCATCCAGTGAATGTCAGAGAAAATAGAGAATGTCATAGAAAATAGAGAATGCCAAAGACAGGGAATTGGAAATGGATCGTGGGACTAAGATTTGTATATGTACATTAGAGGGAATAAACATTGTCCCAACTAGTTTGTTAATCCTGAACTTGGTGATTTAAACTGCTCTTTTATTTTGTGGTCACAAGGCAAATTATCCCTTTTGATGCAGCAGTGCAGCATTGATCCATTTCCCTGCTCTGTTTTCATCTTCAGTAATTAAGATAGGGCAGTACTCTAGATGCTGACTCTGTACTGAACACACATTATATGTGCCATATATATTCCAGTTTGGTTTTTATGATGTTTTCAGATTAAATTGTCATTTAATTTTCAGTTAACATTGTATGTATTTTCTTCTGAGTATCCAGTAAGCTTGAGAACCTTTATTTGACTTCAGCTTTATCTCTGCAGAGATTAAGTCTTGCCACAAGAAAACTTCTGCAGGATCTTAAAAATATTGTGGCAAGACAGAATCACTTCTCAACCAGTGCACCTAGTTTGCTCATCTTGTCCAGAAGCAGCCTACTTATATTTTTAGCAATTAGCTAAATGTCATATAAACACTACCCTTAACAAAACCAGCATGTAGTCTTCACTAAAGATAGAGGGTTTGCTATATTTTTTGTTTCATCCTGTGCCTCTGAGCTCTAGAATGAAAAGAATATCTACTGTTGTAGTAGCAGTTACTGAGGAAATTCTTAGGACTAACCTTCATCCTTGTACTTAACACATTTAGTAAAAAGATAGTATCAGAATAAAACTGTTCAAGTTCTATTTGGATTTGTGGTAGGAGAGAAAAAATAGTAAGTCATTAAACATCCAAGGGCTAAAACTGCCATCCAATCTGTAGAAATTAAAATAAACATCTTTCGTGTTTTGTGTTGTCTTTATTTGTTACTGATTGTGTTTTTCATACTCCTTATGCATTTATCTCTTCCTCCCCCTTTCTGTAGGTATTTTCAGGGAGTTTGGTGGTGCGAGATGCGTGCACAACATAGTGAAGTATCCCCAGTGCCGACAGCATGCCCTGATGATCATCCAGCAGCTGGTGTTGTCACCTAGCGGAGAAGATGATATGGGCACTTTGTTGGGACTAATGCACTCTGCTCCACCTACGGAACTGCAGCTGAAAACTGACATCTTAAGGGTAAATAAAGTACTGCTCAGGACTCTTGCTCCTAAGCCACTTCTTAAAAAAGTAAAACACTGAGAAGGGGATTGGATTGGTTTCAAAGGATGGTATTTAGTTTCTGAACGTGGTTTATCTCTGGAGTTGAAATACGTACATTTGATGGATGGTCTTTATTTTCTTCCATCTGTCCATGGCAGGAAATGAGGTTCTATGGTTACGATACTCTTCCATGACAGAGTATTGTTCAGTTAAAAACAATGAGAATGCAGAGGTGGGAGGGGAGAGGCAAGCATGGAACACATAAGTTTATTTTCAGTGCTGGCTTATGTTTTCCTGTGGCAGACTATTTTACCAATTTGTTAGTTATAAATGCTCAACTAGCTAATATAAATTTAAAATTTAGTGACCACAGTAGAAGATAAAGGCAAAGAACTTGCTTGCTTAAGCAAAATACTGGAAAGGCAGGAATGTAAGGCTGCAAGTGAAGAAGGAAGAGAGAAGACTCTCATATTCTCCATCATGTTAGGTTTTTTGGCTGCTAATCTAGACCCATGATTTATTCTCAGTATAGGTAATGTTAGTCTTGTAAATTGGCATAATTTTGTTATTTTAGGATAGAAAAGCTGAGACAAGTAGTAATAACCAAATTAGTCTTACATGCAAATTCTTCATGTAATACTTCTCTGGCAGATGAACAGCTTCATATTATTCCAAAAGACAGAAAGGAAAGCTTGTAATAAAACGATGCATTTGACATACTTTGTCTACCAAAGTCTTCAGTTGTTTTTGAGCACATCTCGTTCATTGTGCTTAAGGGGAGAGAAACAAAACTGCAGTTCCCCAACAGATTTAACATTCAAAGTCATGGTTTCTGTTCTTCATCTGACTTTCTGTATTTCTCTGCCATTGTTACTCTTCCAGAAGTTTTGGTTATGGAACTGACAGCCCAGAATGGTGCAGTGATGTGTCCTTAACTGTTTATCCAGGTTTGGCAGGAAATTAATTACTGCCTTTGAAGGAATGACAGGCTATTTCATTACTCATATTCTGAGTGCTTAACAAAAAAAAAAACCAACCAAACAGCAAGAAAACCCCATGATTCTGAAGAAGTAAAATTTTGGTCATGAAAGATTTTCCCCCAAATCCCCAGCCAATTTTTCTCTATCAGTAATATTTTTCTGTTGTTTGTTACACTTCATGTAGAGATTTTTTCTTGTATATTCCATACTCATGTGTGGGTCAAACTTTTCATGACAGCTCTTTGTTGTTGGTGGGGTGGATGGACTTCTCCACCCCCTGATTGCACAGACACATTAGTATTATTTTATAGTACCTGGATTAATGTAGTTCCCACTGTTTATATTGTGGCTTTGTATTTGTTCAGTGGTAAGGTTTTATTCATTTTTGTTTCACTGTCAGGGTTATTTCCTAAGGGCATATCTTAAAATTAAGTTTGACTCAGTTCAGAGATTTATGGGTTTCATTGTGGAGGAAGGCTAACCTAAGTTGTTGGGGGTTTTTTGTTAATCCTTTGCTGCTGCTGCTGTCTTTGAGTGCTGTTGTGGCTTCATAGCTGCCATGTGCTTATGCATTTGTAGATTTTGAGAGACCTGTGTTAGGATGCTCCAAGGCTTAGATTTCTCACTGCTCCATGCAGTTGTTTGCCCACTCTGAAATTGTTAGTGAATTATGATGGCAGTGTAGATTCCTTGCTAGTAGCTATAGGTTCTGCCTTATCACTGCTCAGAAACAGCTGAGGGAGCTGGGGTTATTTAGTCTGGAGAAAAGGAGGCTGGGGGAGACCTTATTGCTCTCTGCAAATACCTGAAAAGAGGCTATAGAGAGGTAAGTGCTGATCTCACAAGTAACAAATGATAGGACAAGAGGAAGTGGCCTCAAATTGTACCAGGGAAGGTTTAGGCTGGATATTAGGAAGAATTTCTTCACTGAAAGAGTTGTCAATGACATGGTGGCTAGGGAAGTGGTGGAAACGCTATCTCTGGATGTGTTTAGAAGTCGTGTAGATACAGTGCTTAGAGACATGGTTTAGCAGTGGACTTGGTAGAGTTAGGTTAATGGTTGGACTTGAGGATCTTACAGCTCTTTTCCAACCTAAACTATTCTATGTTTCTATTCTGTGGAGTTACTTGGGCATTTGGGGTTCCATTGTATGTGTGCTTGGTCAAGTCTTCTGTTGGCAGGTTCATTTATGTTCTTAGTTTCATGTTTCTAGATTAGGGACAATGCATTGCTTTTTACCCTACTCTCTTTATTTTGTGAGCTCTTGAGGATGGGGTCTCTTGAAGTACAAAGCTGATCTTTGGAGACATCAGTCACTACTGAATTCTAACAGATGACATGAAGCTTTTGCTAGTATTTCAAACAAGAACATTCCTACCTTTTTTCAAGCCGTTTGTAATGCTGCTGCTTTTTTTTCCTCTTGTTTTCTTTGTTTTGTCTATAGGCCCTGCTCTCAGTGCTGAGAGAAAGCCACCGCACGAGAACTGTTTTTAGAAAAGTTGGTGGATTTGTGTATGTCACATCTTTACTGGTTGCTATGGAGAGATCTTTGTGCTCGCCACCTAAGAATGGCTGGGAGAAAGTAAACCAGAATCAAGTGTTTGAACTGCTTCACACTGTGTTCTGCACATTGACTGCAGCAATGCGCTACGAGCCAGCCAACTCTCACTTCTTCAAAACAGAGATCCAGTACGAAAAACTGGCAGATGCTGTTCGATTACTGGGCTGCTTCTCAGACTTGAGAAAAATAAGTCCCTTGAATGTCTTCCCTTCAAATACACAACTGTTTCAAAGACTTTTGGATGATGACCTAATGTCCCTGGATTCCGTGTCACCTACTCTAAGACACTGCAGCAAACTTTTTATTTACCTCTACAAGGTAGCCACAGATTCTTTTGACAGGTATGAGCTTTGCTTTAAGTTTTTTTTATCTCTTACTTTCTTCTCTTCCCAACCCCCTACCTCTGGTTCTGGTGTTCCCGAAATAGTTTTCTTCAACTATGTTCATTGCAAGCTTTTCCATTTCTATTATAATGTTTGTTCCTTCACTCCAGTGAGAAGAATATAAGGTGTTAACATCTGACCAAATATTGACCTAGCTTGCTGGTGTTCTCCAGAGTATGCAGCATTCTTTCTGTTGTTGAACGTTTTTGTCATGGCAGTTGTGAAGACAGATGTCAGTTTATGGTTACATTTGATGTGTTGAAGCAACCTGTTGATTGATAGGCAGACTGGTAGCTTTATTGTACAAAACTACTGGATTTTTATGCTTTTATTAAGTCAAATGAAAAATTGGTAGTTGAACGTCAGACCTAAAGTTTGAGTTTCCCTTGATACAGAACTCTACTTACATAGTACCATGATGATTTTAGAATCACAGAATCGTTTAGATTGGAAGAGACTTTTAAAATCATGGAGTCCAACCATGATCCCAGCACTGCTAAGTCCACCCTTAAACCATGTTCCCAAGCACCACATCTACACATCTTTTAAATGCCTCCAGGGATGGTAACTCAGCCACTTCCCTGGGCAGCCTGTTCCAGTGCTTGACAACACTGTCAGTGAAAAATTCTTCTTATACTCAGTCTAAACCTACCCTGGCACAACTTGAGCTCTTTACCTCTTGTTATATTGCTTGTTGCTAGGGAGAAGAGACTGACCCTTATCTCACTACAGCCTCCTTTCAGGTAGTTCTAGAGAGCAGTACAGTATCCCCTCAACCTTCTTTTCTCCTGGCTGAACACACCTAGAGTAGACATCTTGCTTTAGATGGATTGGCATGTTCTTTGAAGTTCTAACTACTCTGTAAATTATTGTTATTTTAAATTAACTGAGAGACACTCCTAGAATAAAACTCCTAGAAGTTAAATTATATTTTAGATTTGATATGAACTGAAGTCTTAAAGTAGATTCAAAATTACAACAAAACTTAGTGAAGTATGTGTTAAATGGCTTGTCTGGAAGTAGTCATTGCCTATAATTTAAGGTACAAAATCTAAAACACACAGACCTAAGCTTTGTATCTGGGGCCTTGGAGCTGCTGTACCCCAGCTATTTAAAGCATGTGACCTGTTTTTCTAGAGCAGTCCACTTAGTTAGTCAAACACAGGATCTGATTTTCCAAGTATTGAAGTCATGGCTTTGTATTCTGTGATATTAGTAGAGCTGCCAGTTGGCGAGGCTTTCTGAAACTAGGTGACTCGTAAAGTACAAACTTAAGTGTTTGTATTAATGAAAGTTTTGTCTCCAAAGCAGCAAATTGTAATGCTAGTCTCCTGTTTAGAAACCAAAAAACCAAAATCCAAGAACATCTGATCTCAATTTAAAATATTATTGAACTATTCAGATAGGGGGAGGAAAATGTATGTTAAGAATGTGTTGCATGTACTGTAGAAGTTATAACGCCGGCTAACACTAGTTATGAGGAATCAGTGGGGTAAGTAAATCTCAGGGTGCTTATTGCATAAGCTGCCTCCTTACATTGCTTATTTTTTGCTGTCATCTTTAGTGACTCCGTTCACCCTTCTTTCTTAAATTTTTTTATTGTCATTTTTTGTGAAGTTAATGTAGATTTTATTTCTTAACTGTGTTGCTTATACTTAATTTGCTTGGGGTTTACTTTCTCATCACAATTTCTGCTGTTTAACATTGAAAGATGCCCTGCTCTACTGTCATGGTCAGATCGATAAAGCTCTGTGGAGTAATGAACAAACACTGCAGTCATGCCATAAAACAAGTACATGCTTTGCATGCCCATGTTTACCTGATGCATGTCATTCAGTAGCATCCTTTGTTGTCTACGTTGTTTCTGAAGAATGGATCCCAGTAACGATTTTATTGGTGATTTTGTGAAACTAACAAGCTTATGGCCTCTGGTTTCTTCTCTAACCTCTCTGTCCTACCCCTGTCTGTTTTGTCTGTAGTCGTGCAGAACAGATCCCTCCTTGCCTGACAAATGAGACTTCTCTCCCCTCTCCCTGGGGTACGCCAGCTTTGTCCAGGAAAAGGTACCGACCCTTTACAGAGAAGTTAATATCACATCTGACTTCTCTCTCACTGTTATGTTTCTTATTTCTTGGAGTTTTTTCTCTCAAGTTGCTTTTTTTTTCCTTCTGAGGTGTGCATTTTCACTTCTTGTTTACTGGATAAAATAAATGTAAAGGTCTGTTTTATAGTGAATCCAAGGTAGTGATGCTAATATATCAGATTAGAAATGTCTTCAGACTCTTGAGGCACTTAGGTTCATGATTCAAAACCAAATAACCCCTAGTATAAGAAATTATTTACAGGGGGATATGAATGACACTCTCAGGAGCAGTTCAGAGAAGTTCAGGCTATGCTAGTAGATCAATTAATATAGCAGGATTTCTTTCTTCTTGGCTAATTTTTCACAAAAAGGTACTTTCTGTAAGAGGGTGCATGGCTTGTTAAGGTGCTCATTTGTTAGTTTGCACAGAATTAAAAAAAAAAAAAAAAAAAGAGAATGAACCTGTCAGTACTTGTTTTCTTGAAAGAAAACAGCTTCTCCTGTGGAGGCTTTTTCCAGTTTTGTCCCTGATATTAACCTCTTACATTATGGTTTGCCCTTTCCTCTTCTCCCAGGTGTAACTGGCATGGCTGCTCAGGTTCACTGAATTACACTCAAGAACAGATATGCACATCCTTCCAGCAGAACAACCATATGCAATGCCTGCCAAACATGAGGTGATCTTAAGGTGTAGTGAATAAAAGAATGCCAGATAGGTAGCTGACATAGGCTGGTACTTAAAATATGAATGCAGGTACATATCAATAGATATTTTAGGCTTCCTTTATTTTTTGTAGTACTGAAAAGACAAGCTGTTATTTTAAAACTGTGTGACATAAGGTGAGGTAAAGACTGAATAGTTTAAAATGTCAGTATCTCTGTGAGGTGCTTTGGGCAGTTCAGGTAAGCATCAAATGGTAATGTGAGTACTTGCTGAGGTAAAGGAATGTTTGGCATGGATCTTTGCAAAAAAAAAAAAAAAAAGGCCTTTGCTTGATAATAAGTTATGTAAGACTCAAAGCAAAAGTGGACAGAAAGAGTGATCATGCTGTCCTGCATCCTTTTCAGATCTTTTCTGTACAATCATGTTTTTAAAGTAAGAAAATAGATGAGGCTTGGCTTTTCAGAAAGTCTGTTTGAGCAGCTGTCCGCTTCCTCATGGTTGATCTGGGTTGTGTTTGTCATTCTTGGTGAATTCAGTGCCAGTAGCTTGGATCTTCCTACTTTCAAAAATTATTTATTATTTTTTATCCAGCAGAAGATTGTACTGTACTTCCTAGAGTCCTTTCTTAGGCTGAATAATCCATTGCCTCAGCCTTTGCCCATGAATGACATTTCTTGCTGGGGTGAATGTGTGTGTGTTGGAGCTGCAGCCTCCAAAGTGATTAGGACGGAATTTTGTTTGCAGTCTTCCTCATCTCCTCTCTATGTCCTGTTTTTCCCAGAAGAGATTTCCTAGTTGGAAGTGCCTAACGCGTGAGGCACAGTGAGTCTCCAGGTGTTAGGGTTAGGTAAATCTCCATCTCTGAGGACAGAACAGAGGAAATGACCCTTTCAACTGATTTGATAGGAAGAGGCCCATTTTTGGCTGGATTCGCTTCTTGTAAAATGGCAACCAATTGTTACATCTTTTTTTTTCTTCTCTAATAAGCATATATGACAAATGCTGTGAGAATATGGGTGGTTTGGGCTTTTTGTTGGTGTGTTTGGGTTTTTTGTGTTGAGCACGAGTCTTGAGCTATCTCTTGCTTCTGAAGTACCATCTTGAAAACCTGTGTTAAATAAGCTGCTCATGCAGTTTGTGTGTTGAATCTTGGGCTGAAAGAAGAATGGCATCAAGCTGATACCTCTGAGAGTTTCAATGAGAAATGCATCTACAGCTCTCAGCACAAGTGCCTGCTTCAAAGTCCATGTGTCAAAACCTCTTTTCGCTGAATCAGACTAAAGCAGCTTACTGTAAAACTGAATTGCTTGTAGCTGTCATGGAAATGCTGAGAGCGTATGGGCTTCTGGCTTGAGTATACGCCAAGAAAAACTTTCTGGTCCTGTAAGCTAGTTAGAGATTGCTGAGTTTTGTGATAGTACATTTTAGAATCAGTTGTTAATGAAGAGCAAATGTGAAGAAATGTATTCAAAACTGAACTTGTCCCCCAGAGCAGAAGCAGGTAGCTCATATGCTGCTGTTGCTGTGTGCTGCCACTGCCGCTAGAATGAGAAGGGGATTACCAAGTTTTTCAAACAGCATAGCATGTGGGAAAAAGAGTTCTGAGTTCAAACATTGTTGAGAAATAAAGACCCTCCCAGGTTGTCTTTGGAGAAACACATGCAACAGATTTGAGAAAAATGCTTAGTCTGTCTGACTTGGGAGAGAAAGGAGAGAGGAGTGACATCTATAGGCCAATTAAACTTAACAGCTGCTTGAAAAATGGATAGCTCATGATAGATGGGTGTTGTAACCATGGAATGTTTTCTGTCCTGCAGGCACGCATATCATTCTGTTTCAACACCTCCTGTTTGCCCTCAGAAAAACATAACTGATGTGAAACTCCAAACAGGACCCACATCCATACAAAGCTCTGATGCAGTAATTATCCACCCTGGTGCTATGCTTGCAATGCTGGATCTTCTGGCCTCTGTTGGGTCAGCTACACACCCAGAGGTAAGGAAAAAATATCTGCTGTTTTAAGTTTTTAAGGTTGACTAGGGAAAAGGATGGCTATAGGAAACAGAAAAACTGTTTGTCTTCTCGTTTCATCTGAGAAGCTAATACATTTCACAGACTAATCGAGTTGAATAACTGTGGTGACACAGAGATCTGATAGAAATTGTTTTATTTCATAGGCTTTGGTTTGTTTGTCTCTATCTAACTCCTAGCAACAATGTAAATATAAAAAGTGTCTGAAGTGGCCATCAGATAAATTTCTAAGTGTGATGAATTCTTGATTTCCCTGGTGTATCACATGTTAACACATAGTACAAGGCGGACATGGGATTGGACATTATAGCTTAGTTTACGTGTGCTGTGTGAATTAGCTGGAATAGGTTCTACTTCCAAAATTGTACTGCCTGTATTGTACAATTCTCAAACCCAAATCTCTGCTTGTGTTTTTATATGAAGGATTTGTTCAACATTTTTTTAAGTCACCTAAGTATTTTTTGTTTGAGATGTTTTCCCTGAAGAACACTTTACTTGAAAAAAGTTCCAAAAGCTTACAAGAATTATTAGATTGGGTTCCTCTTTCTTGTCTTCTACTGGCAATGAGCATGGCTACTTTCTGTCTTCAGGGCATTAATTTGGCAGTTACCTTGCATATACCTTAAATGTTTTAGAGATTTAAAGTTGTTAGGGGTAGCTTAGCAGTCACAAAAATAAAAGTTCTTAGTATGCTCTAAGCATGTAGAACTTCTAAACTGACTCTATTCTAGTGAAAAGGAGAGGTTAGTTGAACCATCCTTACCTGAATTATTTTTCTTTATAATGGTGGCAGTAATCCTTCACATAACTCATTATCCTTTTTCATACAGATGTGTCTCTTCACAGGCGCACCTGCCCCCAACACACACACACATGCACATGTATTTAAGTATATGCCTCTTTGTATTAGTTGCTAATGGTAGTTTCCTTTTCATTATATGCATAAGGGCTTCCTTTTATTTGCCTTATCAGTTTGGATCTTCCCAAGTTCCTGCTTTTCTGTTTTTCAGCATGCACTGGATCTCCAGCTGGCAGTGGCCAATATCCTGCAATCTCTAGTACACACAGAGAGAAATCAGCAAGTCATGTGTGAAGCTGGGCTCCATGCACGACTTCTACAGAGATGCAGTGCTGCTCTGGCTGATGAGGACCACTCACTGCACCCGCCACTCCAGAGGATGTTTGAAAGGCTGGCCTCCCAGGCGCTGCAGCCCATGGTGTTGAGGTCAGGAAGATAGCATTGAAGTTGAGCTGAGCTCTGCTGCCTGTGCTGTTGCTGGCTGGCTATAAAGAGATTGGATTGGTAGAGAGCATAAGTGGCCTTGTGTGTTAGTGATCACACGGGATGCCATTTTATTTCTCATCAGATAGCCTGTCTTGCTTCTGTTATTTGGCATGGAATGCTGCAGACCTTGGGAATTGGAGGGTGGGGGAGGAAGGAGAAGTGTGGAGAGAAGAAAACTGCTCAGTGTTTTTCACAGAGGTGGTAGTGAGGTTAAAGGATTGCTTCCTTCCTGCAAACCTTATGAGGCTATCAAAAATGTTGTTCCTGGCTGTGTCCTCAGGAAGAGGAAATACTATGGTTTTAAAAGCAGCACTGCCATAGAAGAAGCATGGATTCCTGGACTTTTCCACACAGCGTTAAATGCTCATATTGGAAAAGGTTCAGACCAGCAACTTTATTTAGCACATTAGTTTGTATGAAGGAAATTAAGGAATGTGATGCAAGAGGTGTCTGGAAAAATCTGGGGATGTATAGCTTTAAAAAAAATGCATCTTTCTGCATATGAATGCAAGTAGGTTTGTACCTCTATGTTAGTACTAGAAAACCAAACTTGAAAAGACAATGGGCATGTTTTTAAATACTTGTTAAATACCCACACAGTTGTATGGTGCTTTAGATTGCTGCCTAAATTTTGAGGAGATCTTCTTGCTGCCTTTCAATATAAAACAGGGCTTATAAGAACGACAGAGATTTTTACCAGGGCTTGTAGTGACAGAACCAGAGGCAAGGATTTAAACCAAAAGAGGGTGAATGTGGTCTGGACAGGAAGACATTTTTAGACACTTAGATAAGAAGATGTTTTTTACAGTGAAGGTGATGAGACACTGAAAGAGGTTGCCTAGAGAAGTGGTGAATGCTCCGTCACTGGAAGTGTTCAAGGCCAGGTTGGATGGGACTTTAAACAACCCATTATGGTGGAAAGTGCCCCTGCCCACAGCAGTGGGGTTGGACTAGATGATCTTTAAATATAAGATCCCTTACAGCCCATACCATCCTGTGATTCTGTGATCTCTGCTGGAGTAAGGAACTTCATTGCACTATCTCCTGTGGGTCACCAGCTGGCTGACCTGCAGCCAGAGCAGCTGGTCTGTTCACTTCAGTGGCATATAGTAGTGTCAGAAATGGTTCTGCAAGGAGCATGCTTTCTGGTAGTCTCATCACTGAGACTTAAGCCTCCCTAAGCATAGATTCTGGTAGCTCGGGTCGCTGTAGATGTAGGTACTGTAGCTATCTGTAGAAACAGATGTTGTTATCTGCAAAACTATCCCCTGGTCAAATAGGGTGTGCAGATAAAACAAAGCTGAAGTCCCTCATGTCAACCTGTGGTCTGCCTTTCCAGATGAGTTCAGCTTCCTGAATATGCATCAGTGTGTGTTCTGATGTTCTGCAGGATGTGGCTGCCTCCTGCCAAGTATTTGGAATTAAGATAATGGAATTTGAAGCTTTATTAACATTGATTGATTACTTTTAGTAATGCCAATTTTTGAGAGCATGTGTTCAAAACTTCAATAGTTTTGAATGGATCAAATGTGTTTCTTGCAGTTATACATTATTTTCTTAATTAAAAGTTATGTTTATTACAAGTAATTACTGTATTTTTAAAAATTATACTAGATTGGGTGCTGTTCTAGCCAAATAAGTAGACAAAATTATTTGTAATTTTCTTATTCTCTTTCTTAGGGAATTTTTACGCTTGGGAAACCCTTTGAATTGTGGAGCTTGGGACAAAAAGCTGTTGAAACAGTACCGAGTGCACAAACCCAGCTCACTGAGTTTTGAACCGGAAACGAGAAGTAGGTGCTGAAGTGCTAGAAATGTGTGGAGAATGCATCACTGACATCCCCCAGTGGCATACTTATGAAAAATTGTAGATAAACATACAGAAAAACCTTAGTTTGCCCTAGCTTTGTATGAATGTAAAATCATCAGAACAGTTTGACTGGAAAAAGTTCTAAAAGCAGAGGGAATGTAGTACTTGTATTTGAATATCTATCCAGTCAGAGAATTGTAATTTTTTATTTTAGGAACAGTAACTATTAAATATTATAGTAGTTTGCTTTTAAGTCTTGAGTCGATCCTGAGTTTCTAGTTATTTAACATTAAAAGAAAAAATACTTTCTTCAAGTACTTCCATGTGCACATCACATGTCATTAAATCTATGTAGTGTCTCATGGATTCAGTTAAGTGTCAGATAAAATATCTTGATTTCTTACACTTAAGCACAGTTCCATTTATTTCAGCTAGACTCAAGAATCTGGCTCATCACTAGTAATGAGAAAGAAATAGAATAAAAATGAAAAAAAAAAAAGATTAAAATTTACCTAATTTGTCAGAGTAATTGTTTCTTTGATAAAGAGAATTTGAGGTTGGAACACCCATTCTCAATTATTTAAAGTTCAGCATTCCCTTTTTAACCATTCATTAATTTTTCATGCTAAATATTTCCATTGGTTTTTTTCATTGCTTGCTTTCAATATGTTTACTTTCCTAGTATACCAGAATTGAAATATTTAATACTATGTGATAAGCATATGTTGAATCACAAGTGCATAGTAACATAAAAATTTTCAAGAAGAAGGACAAAATTTAAAAATGTGGGGGAGGATGAGAGGGACACACGGCAACTGATCTTCAGATTTAGTTGTGGAGTTAACACTGTGGGAAGCTACTCACAAAGTATTTTGGTTGGATATTCACTAGATATTTCTAGATTATAGATACACATACATATGTGCAGTGGAAATTTTCATTATACCTTTGTGTGGTATCCTGTTGTGGAAGTTCTTCCATTTGATAGAGTACTTCATATTCTGCTTGCAATGACAGATTGACTCTGATTATCATACTGGAAAGTTACATCGGTTTTCCAGCCATTGAAGTAATCAATCTGACAAACTGCACTGAATGTTTGTAACCAACATATTCCTTCAGCCAATCCAAACCTCTTTTCCACACACACTCTTT
>NW_009952533.1:11084344-11087065 GCF_000747805.2 Chaetura pelagica | reverse complement strand
ACTCTTTCCTGTTAATATCCATGAGTCATAAAGCTTGCAAATAGCTGTTCAGGAAAGCAAAGCAGTATAGTAAAGTCTTAGTAAATAGTAACACAAATTCTTGGTAAGTTGTAAAAGCATGTTATTTTTATTTCTAGGTGTTGACTCAGTTGTAACACATAGTTAAAATGTTTAAATTCCTTAAAGAAATTAGAAAGTATCCCGGATGGTACTGAATTACAAGCATTAAACAAATACATTAAATAGTGGAATTAATGTTATGCCATCAGGCTTAGTGCATTTAAAAAGAGGAGAGGAAGAAATTCAACTTACCTCTCAGCCAGCTATTTATTTATTTGTCTATTTATCTTGAATAGAGTTTTATCATGGGGGAAGTAGACAATGAACATTGTGAAAATATGAGTCTGAAAAGTTTTTAACCCACAGAAAAAGAAGGCAAAGCTAGCTTCTGAATATCACACATTGTGTTTAATTTCCTAGGCTGAGCTTACTGAGCCTTTCTGCTTATTGAGAGCTCTGAGACTTCTAGCTCAGAGTTACTGCATCTGAGAAACATGAAACAGAGCTTTTCCTGACTGTTAAGTCAGGTAGGAGGAATGTGTCTGAAATGGAGCCTCTTCAAAAGGCTCCTGGTGTTAGTTGATGGGATGGCCTCTTGGCTCAGTTTCTTGGCTTTACTACGGACTTTCCGTAATACCTTGTGCAAGATTCTCGTGTCTCTGCCTCAATTGAATGTTTTTATCATGAGACAAATTGCCAACTCATAATCTTCTGTTTGTTTATTGACAATTCAGCTTTTGCACTGGAAGCAGTACTTGAAAAGTTCAAATGAATAGCCTGAAAATGCCTCCCTTTTTGCAATGCTGTGTTGTTTCTTGGCTTCTACTGTAGATATCATGGTTACCTCAATGGAAGGTCTGGGTTCTGACAGCGTGTTCAGTTTGCATGAAGACAGCCACTATCGGATAAGCAAGAGCCTGCTCAAGCCAGCAGAAGGGAGCACAGTACCCCTGACAAGGGTGAAGTGCTTGGTCTCCATGACAACCCCACATGATATCAGGCTTCACGGATCATCAGTTACACCAGCGTTCATCGAGTTTGACACATCTCTTGAAGGGTTTGGGTAAGGTCTTATAGTGCTTTCTCATAGCATGAGGCACAGTGCAATGTTGTCTTTCTTCATTGAAAGACATGCTTGTAATTTTTAATGAGCTGTGTGTGAACCAGAGACAAATTTTTTAAAGAAAGAAATACTTCAAGCCACACATCAATTTCTACTCTGTCATTAATGACCTAAAACCAATGCCTGTTTGCTATATGTGAAAGTCTAAGCTGGTATGTATCTATGTGTTGATAGTACACTCTCAGTTCTGGGTTTCATGTGCCTTTTAAAAAGAAGGAATGCCAACATACCCTTGCAGAAACTGTGCAACATTTGGGTGGCTCAAATGCTTTTAAACCCACTTCAGATTGTTGAAGAACTTAGAAATGAGGAAGTAGGCAAAGCAGAAGTCTGAGAAAAACAGAAGAAAGTTATTGAGTCCAAATAACTGGAAAAGCTGATTATTATCTGGAGTTGTAGCCTGAATATAACACTTAACTTGTTTGGTTGTTTAGCACCTGGTGTCACCCTCATTCACTGTTGATTATTTTCTCTCTAATTAAACACCTGCTGAGTGAGGCACTTCAAGGATCATATAATATGATTTAACTTGACTCTTCAGAAGATGAAAACGTGACACCGTTCTCAGCATCTGTTTAAGGAAAATGTTTTGTCTTTTTTATTAAAAAAAATTGAATAGAAAAATATTGTAGCACTTGTTTTGTCCTGTGCTAAGGGGTAAATATCTCAGAAATTGCACTGAAACCATCTAGGCTCTTAAAATCTTAGTGCTTAAGGAGGAAGTCCTTATATCTGTTTTTGTTGTGTCCACTGCATTGTTGGCTCTTGTAAGGACCAAATGTAGCTAATTTAGTAAAATATGATGTTACTGTGAGAGAGTACATACTTAAAATAAGAACACCATAGTGTGCAATGTCCTAATCCTTAGAATATTTAGCTACTCCAGTCTCTTTCAGAATCTGGAACTTCTCAAAGGCTGCAGTGAGTTATAGTTGCCCACAGGGGAGCAATTATGTAGCCACAGGGATGCCTGCACCTTTGCACCAAAGATCTACACTGCTAAAGCTCTTAGCATAGGAAATAATTTAGCCTCACAAGGATAAATCCTGCTAATTAATTTCTGCTTTTCATTAATACATACAGTCAAGGAGAGTGATGGTGTGCTTATACTATATTTTCCTCAGTTATATTTTCTTTGTATTGAACTTGAGTTGTATTAACTTTCATGAACTCTAGTGTGTTGCTGGTCCTCTCTTTAACAGCTGCCTGTTTTTGCCAAGTTTGGCTCCCCATAATGCACCTACAAATAATGCTGTTACAACAGGACTTATTGATGGTGCAGTTGTCAGTGGAATGGGAACTGGTAAGTGCTCAAGTATGACTCTTAGCAGTGCTTTCTATCTGCTGCTTAGTTCTCTTATATTTCTTTGTAAGCCATGAAGTGATAGTATGGTGTTGGATGTCGTGCGCTTAGAGATGAGAATTTCTTGTGTCTTTTTTTTTGTGTATGTGTTCCTGTTGCTTTTTGTCCCCAAGGCAATGCAATACAATATGAAATACAAATGTTTGATTGCTTTAAAATACAAGGCTTTCAGCAG
>NW_009952533.1:11004365-11084182 GCF_000747805.2 Chaetura pelagica | reverse complement strand
CAGGAAGTTGTAATAAAGAGAAGCATATAAAGGATGAATAAACTGCATATATAAATATAATAACAATAAATATAAATATAAAGGATGTGGAATAAACTGCAGAGCTGTACTTGTGGCCTAGCTGTGCTGAATTCTTGACTGAATTTATTACAGGTGTAGTTACATCATCACAAAAAACCCACCTAAATTGTTTGCTGTCCCCTTATGCTTTTTCACTGTAAGTTGTTCACCCTGCAGGAACCTTGTGTGCTGTTAGGCTAATTGAACATGATCACTTAGTTAAAAAAGCAGCTAAGTCCAGAAACTAAGTCATAGGTTTGCTGCAGTAAGATGGAATTAGTGTTGGGCAGTACTTGAAGTCTCCCCGGGAGATGAATTGGAGTCAGGTGTATCTGTTGAAGAGATCTTCAACAAAGGCTGCTTCAGTGAGTCACACCCATTGAAGAAGCATCTCATCATGATATTAACAGTTTCTGAGGGGCTGATCCATTTCCATTTTTTTTCTCTAGATAACTGAAGTGGGGTTGTTCAGAACAACCACAGCTACAAAGTTGATTTTTGCTTTTAGAACAGGAGGGAATAGTGTTCAGCTCTTGCCTTACTTTGTTTTGAAAGAACCCCTCTGAGCTAGCTTTATGTGGCTTCTCCTCCAAGCTTGAGTCAGACATGCAAGAAGTAATATTGAAGTTCATGAAGGAAAAGTTTGAAAAAGCACAGCTGGTATCAACAGGCATGGTATGAAAAAGGGAGCTGGCAAAAATAGGTATCTTATGTACTAGCTACTCCAGCTATATAATGGGCTTCCATTTTTGTTTTTAGGTGAGAGATTTTTCCCACCGCCATCTGGTTTAAGCTACTCGACTTGGTTTTGTATTGAACATTTTAGTACACCTCCTAATAACCATCCTGTGAGACTTCTTACTGTAGTGCGGCGTGCAAACTCCTCAGAGCAGCATTATGTATGCCTTGCCATTGTCCTCTCAGCAAAGGACCGGTCACTGATTGTTTCAACTAAAGAAGAATTGCTTCAAAATTATGGTAAGAGTTGTGTTGTGTCATCTGCTAACCCTGACAATACTATGGGGATGCAACAGCAAGTTTATTTTGAACCTCGTATCTGGAAGAATTGTGTGTAATGGAACTTTAGTTGCAGCTTCACCAACTTCTTATGGGTTTTGACAATGAAAAAATGTAAACATCTGTGTTGGAATTAAGGAGCTTTTATTATTTCCAAAGAATCTGCATATAAAGACAAATTTTTGCCCAAACCCCAAATATTCTAGATTTCAAAGAGGGATTCACAGAATCGTTGAATGGTTTGGGTTGGAAGGAATGACACACCTACATGGGGAGGGACACCTCCCACTAGACCAGATTGCTCCAAGCCCCATCCAACCTGCTGTTGAGCACTTCCATGAAGAGGGTATCCACAACTTCTCTGGCCAGCCACTGTCACACTACAGAATTTCTTCCTAATATCTAATCTAAATCTACCCTCTTTCAGCTTAAAACCATTCCCCCTTATTAGTCCTCTTACTACATGCCCTTGTGAAAACTCCCTCCCCAGCTTTCCTGTAGCCCCTTCAGGTACTGGAAGGGGCTATAAGGTCCCCCTGGAACCTGCTCTTCTCCAGGCTGAACAACCCCAGTTCTCTCAGCCTGTCTTCACAGGTGATGGTATACCATCAAGTGCTGAGCAGGTGCTGACCTGAAGAACTGAGATAGCAGGCCCTCCACCGTGGGGACTGGAAGTGCTGATGGTCTATTGTAAGAATAAATGGGGTGGTTTAAGGATCATTCTTGTGAGAGAGAATTGTGCTCAAAGATGTTTGGCTGAGAAAAAGAGTTTGAGATTATTTTTTAATCTGAAAGCTTGTTCCAAGTACTCTGCTTTTATAATTTTCTTTGTGCTATTTCTAAAGAAATGAGTGTTCTCCCTGTGCAGGCAGCAGTTGAGGTAAGAGGATTAGGGGTTTCTTTTCTTTCAACATGAAAAGAATGAAGAGAGATCTGAAAAGCTCCTGTTTCCTCTTGAAGTGTGAGCTGGTGTAGAATTTTCAAGCTTTGCCTTCCTTTCTTTTTTTCTTGTGTGTGTTTCATTTTGCCTTGTGTTGGAAAAGGTAATGCACTGGCAAACTGATCATGCCCTCTGGTATGAAGTCAAAGGATGCCTTTTAGAGAATATTTTTAAATGTTTGCTGAGAACTAAAGAGTATTTCAACAAATGCTGAAGAGTATAGTTGTGTAAATTGGGGATTGGTGGTCAGCAGCTTGTGGGTTGCAGCCCCTGTGGAGAAGCTAGGAGTGGGTTCCTCTGGCAAGTGGGCATCCATCTCTGACTCCTTTCACTGTTGGTGTTAGGGCAGTCAATGGAGCTGCAGGTCTGCTCACCCCGTCCTGCAGCAGCTGGTGTTGCATTGGGTCAGCAGCCTTACAATCCAGGCACCATTGCTGAGAAGGTGAAGGGCAGGCAAGGGTGACTTGCTGTGGTTATGCTACTGAAATGCAGTGGATGAGATGTCATGAAGTCTGTGTTTTGACTTGGACAGAAATGTTTCATCCCTGAGCTACCCCTTCATTAGAAGTGCTTCAGGAAAATAATTTTCCCTATAACTGCAAAAAAAAGGAAGAAGAGAAACCACCATGGTGAGGCTTGAGTTATGAGTACCCCTGAGCTGTGCTTGATGCATGGTCTCAAGCTTTCAGCTTCATCTTTAGCTTCACTTACGCTTTGTAATTTAGCATGATTCTGACACTTTGAAAAGCAATGTGTTCAACTTTTATCTTCTTTTGTGTGAGACTTAATTGTTTAAGCAAGATATTGGCAAATTTATATGGAATGTCTGTGGCCAGGTGTGGGGGAGGGAAGACAGGACTTCTGTGGGGAGATTCTAGGGCTACCCTGTACCTGGATATAGCCAGTTCCAGCTGGCTCCACAGTGGGCCCCCCACAGGATGCAGGTGAGCCCAGCAGCCGGGCTAGTGGTTCCTCTGAGAAAACACATGAGGACAAAACGCTGCATGGAGTGAGGAGTAAGTTTTTTAAATATTAGAGGAAAAAACCCTGAGGACACTAAGATGAGAACAAAAGGTGAAAAATAGCCTCCAAAATGTAGGTTTGGGACTCATCTGTTATTTCTGTTATCTGACAACTGCTGTGTAAACTATTTAGAAAAAAACCAAAAAGTCTGTTACCTGCATGAGAAAGTTAGTAATACTTGAGTAAAATAGCAATTCCAGCTAAAATTTCAAAGGGAGAGTAGAAGGGGAGAAGTAAAACATAATTGTCAAAAAGTCTAAAAGCATCCTGAGAATTTTCCTGGGAAAGAATTAAGGCAAAGGAAGAAGAGGCCCACCGTTGATAATACCAAAACTATACTCATTTGTTAATGCACAGGTAATGTTCAGTCTGTCAAATTCTGACAATTTGATTTGAACACTTTCCCAAAAACTCTAATTTCATTCTTTTGGTTCTTGAATTGGAAAATCTAAAGTCGTGTCTTGGTAATCATATGACTTCATTCATAGCTTGTTGATTGTATTCTTGGTTGCGTTGTTAATTAAGTGTTTTGTAAAATTTTGGCTTTCATGTATTACTGTAGATTGCTTCCTGTAAAGTCTAATGATACGAGAAGCTTAAAACAGACTAATAATGTTTCTACCAGTGCCCACTAACTGGTACTTTCCCTTTAGTTGATGACTTCAGTGAGGAATCATCATTTTACGAAATTCTTCCTTGTTGTGCCCGTTTTCGCTGTGGTGACCTCATTGTGGAAGGCCAGTGGCATCACCTAGTTCTGGTCATGAGTAAAGGCATGCTAAAGAACAGCACAGCTGCACTCTACCTTGATGGACAGCTTGTTAACACTGTTAAGGTAAAAGAAATCTTGAAATCCTCATTTTTACTGGTTAGAGTGACTTCTCTCTCTCTGCATATATATGTGGAAAAAAAAACCCTACATAAAACAGCAACAGCAAAAAACCCACCTACACACAAAAAAAGGCCCAAAAAACCCAACCCACAAACCAGAACAAAAATTCTAATCCCAAAAGGAGGAGCCTTGCAAAAAGAGATCTCTGCTCACTACACAGTTGAGACCCAGCCCTAGTCCTATTAAGCTTGAGTGGCAGTAAACGCTATAGTGAAGTGGACATGCTGTACTGAGTGTGAGGCAAGTGTGCCATGGCTACATTGCTGACTACTTAGACCAATGATAAAAAGCTGAAGTAGATTTATCCCGGGACCATGTAGCAGATGTAACTTTGAATAATAGGGAGATTACAGAGTAAGACAGTTTTGCTGCTTTTGCCATGTTTTTCCTTTCCCAGCTCTCTTGCCGTCCCAGAAATAATGACAGCTACTGTGATGATGTCCAGTGTTGTTATTAGTTGACTGTAGATGAAGCACATGTAGTTGTAAAGGTTGATATTTTGTTGTTAGGTGGTAGAAATAAGAAGGCCAAAATCAAAGAGTAGCGAAGAGCTCTGTGGACCTGTCTACTGAGCACAAGGTATTCCTGACCTGTATCTGCTAACCGAAGAGCATTTGGCACCTAACAGGCTTGGGCTTGAGGAAACTAATCCTGGTGTGAGATGCATATTAGCAAGTGTTTCTTTATTGCTCTAGGTAAAACAGTACTTTGACTTTCAAAGTTTACTTTTCAGTTTGCCTTTTGCAGAAAGAGAACTATAGTAACTTTACTTGTTATGCCAGTAGCTGTAATACATGAGTATGTATCTGGTCATATGTGGCTACATTCAATAACTGGTTACAGAATTTTTACAAAGGAAATAGAAAATCCCTATGAGATTGCTGCTGTCATTATGTATAGGCCAGCATCTTCTCCATTTATTTTATCAAGTTGAATTCAAAACAGTATCATTACCAAAGCTGTGTTTTCACTGGCTGAAGAAGGAAGAGAAAGAACACAAAGCTATGAGATTATTTTTTGCAAAATCAGGAAGACTATGACCATCATAAAGCTCCGCGTTATTAGAAGCAAGATACGCCCTTGTTCTTTGGCGCTGTTAAGCACAGAACTTGCATGTCCTCATATACACCTTCATAATTTGAAAGCCACTTTGCATTTACCTTCTCGTTAATGTTTTTCACCGACTTGCTGTATGGTATCAGAATGCTGTGTATTACAGGGCAATCATTTGGTACATCCCCTGTTTTGCAAATAGCTTTCCTGAATTTCTCATCTGTCTACTTCCTTTTCACAGTACCCGCCTGATCTCAGTAACTTCACTATGTTTTTCTCCCTTACAGCTTCACTATATTCATAGTAGCCCCAGTGGGTCTGGTTCTGCCAATCCACCCGTAGTCAGCACTGTGTATGCCTACATTGGCACACCGCCTGCACAACGCCAGCTCTCCTCCTTAGTCTGGCGCCTGGGCCCGACGCATTTCCTGGAGGAAGTTTTGCCTGCCCCGGGTGTTAGCAGCATTTATGAGCTGGGACCAAATTACATCGGAAGCTTTCAAGCAGTATACGTACCATGTAAGTATGATTCAGATGGCAGCTAGTAACTTGGGTCTAGTGGAATCTTCTGTGTGCATCTTGGCAGAAGAGGTAAGAAAGGAGACTATGCGGTAGCAGACAGGAGAAGCTAGCTGTTCATAGGGAAAAGACAAGTAGCTGCTGTTGAAGAGGATAGAAATCCAGATTACTGTTTTAACGCACTTCTGGTTGTTTTTGTACTGAGATATGGTAGATGTTCTTGTATTCCTTACTTTCGTTTTAAACAAATTAGATATACTTAAAGCTGTCATTATTCATACTTGATATTATATTCATCTGTAGAAAGTGAAATGGGGAAGGCATTTTAACTTGTCAGTTTCTAGTGATAACACTGGTTTACAAATCTGCAATGTATTCTGTACTTTAAATGCAGCTCTCTTGAAATGTCATTTATAGGGCCTAAGTAGGTAAAAAAAAAAAAAAAAGGGAAAAAAATTAGATAGAGAGAATGCTGTGGAGCAGATAGTCTTTAAGCATTTGTTGAAAACAAGTTCAGGCCATTCTGTTACATTTTTTAAATGTTCTTATGCGAAATTGAGGGAAGTGCAACACAAAAAGATCTGAATGACCTTGCTAGAAAGGTGTGTCTGTAGCCCTGTTTGTAACTATTTAGACAACAGATTCTTCATTAGCTCTGGTAAGATGTACTGTTACTAGTGAGATTTCCCTGTTCTGTAGAGCTCCCTGTCTGTCTGTACTGTTAGAATACCTCCTTACTAACGTCAGTATTATGTGAGAAGTCAGTTTGTTGCACATTATTTTACCTGGCTATCACAGGTAATATAAAGTGAAACATAAAGAAAAATGGGGACTGTGTCAAGTAGTTTTGTCTTTCCCCATGAGGACCATAATGCTCTTCAGCTCTTCTGGAGAGAAACTGTCACCAGCTCAAGGAAGGAGGAAGTGAGTGATGAGAGTAGTGTATTTAGGGAGTATGCAGAGTCTTACTTTTGCGCACTTCTGTGAGTGCTGTAGGCATCTGCCAGTCATAGTGTTTGTAGTGCCTCACAAGAAGCATCCACTTTCAGAGCAATGGATAAAAAAATATTAAAGATACATTTATATGGGGTTTTTATTTAGTGCCTGGGCCTTTTGGTCTTTATTCAGTCTTGTATCACTTGTACCGTGAAAAGCCTGTTGTCACAAAGATACAGACGTACCAAATCCTTCTCTGTTTGTGCTTACTTTGTTTTATTTCAGGCGGGAAGGGAGGTGAACAGTCCTAAGGCTGAAGGCAAATTGAGAACAGGAATGATACTGCCTTCCAAAAATTCAGATGAGGGAGCACCACATCTTCTATAGCTTGGCCAAGTCACAGGCTGCCACTTGCTATTATGGATTAATATTGTAGGCCTTCTTGAAAAGAAATATTTTCTGTGCCTTGCCCTTTAATCTTAAATAGACCACTCTCATGCTCTCAAGCTACTCTTCAGTACAGTGAACAAGTATGCAAAGACTATAAAATCTTGGCTATTTGTAAAACCTTTCTTCTATACCTATTCTGCAGTATAATTTGCTTAAGGTTTTACTCTTAAAACTGAAAAGAATAGTGGTTCTTTTACTGAAATTAACTTTTATCTTTAAGGCAAAGATTCAAAGTCTGAAGGAATCAACCCATCTCCAGTGTCTCTGGTACCAGAAGAGAAGGTCTCTTTTGGTCTCTACGCACTATCAGTTTCTTCATTTACGGTGGCAAGAATAAGGAAAGTTTACAACAAGTTGGATAGTAAAGCTATTGCCAAACAGGTGTGTTGGGAAATGAGTTGGTTAATGTTTACTACTTGTTTGTTAATTTCTTTTAACTTCTTTCAAGGGAGGTAGCTCAATGCAGCCAGGATCTATAACATACTTGTCAAAGAGCTGCCTGTAATCACTTCCATGTTTTGTACCCCTAGATTTTATTACTGTTCTTGTAATTACTAGCAATTGTGTTAGTTAGCACCTTTTGAAGGTGTTTTGGCTTTTTTAGTCGTGTTGAAAAATAGTTAAGATTATGTCTTTGAACAGTGTTTCTGCTGTTGCAGATGAACAAAGCTGGTAGCTTGGTCCTCTGGCTGCGATTCAGGTTTGGAAACCAGAATATTGGTTTGTGCTTCTTTTCCAAGTACTGTAAAAAAATTAGTGAATTATTTGTACAAAGGACCATCTTTGAAGAAAGGCTGAGAGAATTGGGGTTGTTCAGGCTGGAGAGGTTCTGAGGAGACCTTATTGTGGCCTTTCAACACATATGGGGGCTTACAAGAACAATAGAGAGAGACTATATACCAGGGTGTCTAGTGACAGGATAAGTGGCAAGGGTTTTAAACTGAAAGAAGTGGGATTTAAATTGGACATAAGGACAAAACTATTTGCAGTGGGGATGGTGAGACACTGGAAGAGATTGCCTAGAGAAGCTGTGGATGCGCCTCCCTGGAAGTATTGGAGATCAGGTTGGATGGTTCTTTAAGCAACCTGATTTAGTGGGGTATGACCTGGCCTGCAGCAGCAGGATTGGACTAGATGATCTTTAAAGGTCCCTTTCAGCCCAAACCATTCTGTGATCTGATGAAATTATTTTTAAAGTTGAGTTAATTTTCCATAAACTTTGGAGACTGGAGATTTCTCTTTACTTTAGAGACTGTCCTAATGACTCTAGCATAGTTCTGTTTTGTTATACATTACTCACTCTTTACCACAGGAAGAAAATACACAATTTATGTCCAAGCTTACATTAAAAAAAACAAAACACAACAACTCTTCTTTATAGCCCTTGCTTTTTTTTCTTATTCAGCTGGCCATTTCTTCTCATGAAAATGCCACCCCTGTGAAGCTGCTACATAACTCAGCAGGGCATTTGAATGGACCAGCACGCTCCATTGGTGCAGCTTTGATAGGCTATTTGGGTGAGTTGAGTACTTGAGAAATATTATGTTTAAACATGATTAATTACTTGTCAATAAGAACTTATGTCTGGAAGATAAAAAATGTTATTGTTGAATGTTAATAGTACATTGTTTTTTTATCTTTTGTGGACAATACTGTTTGCTTTTTTCTTTTTTGCTGCAGTTTATGTGAATTACCACTATAAAAATATGCTTAATTTTACTTTACGTCATAAACTGTTTTCCAGTGCAACATATCCTTCACCTCCTCTTTTGAGGTGTCAGTTCTGCTAATGATACTATTTTCATAATTCAAGCAACACTGGAATGCAGTTTACTTGCATATATTCAAAATTATTTCCTGTAGGAATTAGATTTTACTTTATTTCAATTCATTTTCTCTGCCTTTCTATGCTCAGGAGTAAGAACATTTGTCCCCAAGCCTGTTGCCACTACACTGCAGTACATTGGTGGAGCTGCTGCTATTCTGGGTCTTGTAGCCATGGCATCAGATGTAGAAGGGTTGTATGCAGCTGTGAAGGCCTTGGTCTGTGTTGTGAAGAGCAATCCACTAGCCAGCAAAGAGATGGAAAGAATCAAAGGTTATCAGGTGTGTAAGAAAGGTCTTAAAATAGACCAGGCTGATTGAATTTCACTGTTCTAGCAGTTCCCAATGAAATTCCTTTTTATGTTGTGGTAACCTGAGTTTCTGTGCTGAGGTTTACTGAGCTCTTGGTTAATTAGCGTAGATGAGTTATTTAGGATGGCTTTTAGAGGAGAGGCTGGAAAGTTTTGCCAAGCAGTTATGCACGTTTAGCTGCTTTGTTGAAATTGACTCTTCATTAATAGCAAGAAAGAGCACAACTATGGTGCTTAAAAGATTCTTTTCCTGGGATTGTGAATCCACCTCTGCAAGCCTGGTACCTTCTATTTCCATGATCTGCCAGCAAGAGAAGAGATAGAGACACATAAGGCAAACTGAACAAGTAGATTCCTAGGATCAACGCTTTCGGGAGACTGAACAGACATGATAGCTTATTCTGTTTGCTTTGAAGCTGAATACTTCTTAATTCTCTATTGGGGTGGGGAAAGTGCAATCAGTTATGCAGGAGGACTGATTGACTGACTTGAAAAGATCTTCACGTGGTCAGTGCATTTTACATTTCTCATAAAGATTGCCTTACTGAAACGGAAATTTCATGCTGTGGTTTGGACGGCGTATTTACAAACCTTGCAATACGAATGGCTAGTATAGTTATGTCAAAACTTATTAATTCCATGTAGCTTGTTGCAGACCTGGGCTCACTTTGACCAAATAAATGTAGACAATGTCCTCCTTACAGCATAAGCAGTCAGTGGATCATCATATATGACCTTATGTTCCACTTGTATTGACTTCAGCAAATAGCATGGTTTGAGAGAGATTCCCAGAAATTTGTATTTCTTTATTAACATTTCAAGAAGAATGGTGAAGCTGAATAGGCCAGTATGTTGAGAGTTTAACAAGTTTGCATCAGAAGATGAGAAATAGCAATAGTACATCTGGCAGTTTTTTCTTTTCCCACCCAGATTACAATAAATTAGAGCAGAAATGAGGACTGAAAGGATGACAACTGTGGTCATGCCTAGGGCAACAAAGAGTAGCAAGAAAAAAGAAAGGCTCGTTCAGTTTTATGTTGTCATGGCTACTTTCTTCAGTGCCAGAATATCTCTCATTTCTACATGCAGTACTCAAGGAGTGCTCTTCTTAAGTCTGCCAGGTCCATGGTCGCTGTCAAGGGACACAACTACCTGAGAAAATATCATATGCTGCCTTAAACTGTGTGTGATTGACTACCAGATAGCTGAGATGTATCTGTGCATGCCTACATATTGTCTACAGCGTAGAACAGATTTCTTACGAGCTTGAGGTTGTCTTGGGTGTGCCCCTTTTTTAATCGACCATAATGCCGCTTTCAAGCTTTTTCATCATGAGCGTCATCTCAAAAGATACATTTCATCTGTGCTTCTTTATGCTTGGATGTTGTTTCTGTGTGTTTGTAGGCTACTAATTCAATTTCTGTTTACTTGTTCAAGTTGCTGGCAATGCTGTTAAAGAAGAAACGATCTCTTCTGAACAGCCACATACTTCATCTGACCTTTTCCTTGGTGGGAACTGTTGATAGTGGGCACGAGACCTCCATTATTCCAAATTCTGCTGCCTTCCAGGATCTGCTCTGTGATTTTGAAGTATGTAAAGCTGCACAGAAAAGTGGTGATGATACTGGATAGTGATTAAGTGAGGTGATGATAGCATACCTTAAATATTGAACAACTGCAAACTAGGTTTTTATCCCAAGAACTTAGTATTTCATATATAAGTACAGTAAAGCAGCCCAGAACCTTTCACGTTATCTGTACCTGGCACAGACTGAGGAACAGTATTCTGAGTCAGATACACAAAAATAAATAAATATACTATGGCCACTATTAATTTGGCTATAAAATACTAGCCTAATAGTGCCAGTCTATCTTGCACAAATGACTTTGTAAGGTTACCCATTTTCTTTTTTTTTTAGATGTCTCTGAGTATTTCAAAGCACTCCTGGAAACTTTTAAGGGTCCTATCTATGAACATACTCCTGCTGCTCACTGTAGCCTTTAATAAAATCAAGCAGCCTTGTTAACTTCATTGTTTTGAGGACTTAAAAGTCTTCAATGCACCCAACCAGCTCCCCTGTCAAAATCAACAATACACTATCTCTATGCCACACAGAAAAGAGGAAAGTAAAAAGGCAAATCTGAACCTCCTTTTTATTTATTTATGTGTTTGTTTATTTATTTATTTAACTGTAGTGGGGATCTAATACAGAGGAAATGTGTCACCCGTCAAAGCTTCCCCTTGTATTTTTGAGGCTTAATGTTGAAATTAGAAATAAATTTGTGCAGTGTCTAAACTTTAAATTCTTCAGTAGCATGTAAGTAGTTTATTCTTAAGCAAATATTTTAAATGATGATAATGCTTCCTATACACTCATAAAATTAAACACAAGAGTGTGAATCACTGCCCAGTCGTTTTACAGGGAAGCATGAATTCTACTGAAGAACACTCTTCTGTGTTGTTTGTTTGTTTGGTTTTCCCCCCCATAAAGGAACCAGCTGAGAAATTTCATCAATGGTATACAATCACTCAGACAGCAACTACTGTATATTTAGTTCATGTCTGTTTGTTGTTTTTTCCTTGAAGACCAAGAACAACTGGAGAATGAAAACACTTAAGACACACAAAAAAACCCAACAATGCAAATAAAAAAGACTTTGCAAAAGCCTCAGGTTTTGGCTTTATTTCTTTTTAATATTTATTTGATTTCTAAATTCAGAAATCAGTGACCCAAACATTTCACTTAAATTGGATGGATTAGATGTTCTTTCTCTTCAGTTAAATGGGAAATGAAAATATGTATACTGATCATTTTAGATGATAAAATTAGAGGAAAAGCAAAAATTAGAAAGCTTTTCATTTAAGCCAGTTTTATACACCAGAGCACTAGTATTATACTTTGTTCAATAGCAACTCCATTTTAAGATTTGCAGCTATAACTGTGACCTTTTTGTCTCTTAGATCTTTTATTACTTCTATTGATTGAACAATTGATTTATGTCTGTGTGTGTAGGATCTAAATAATGTAAAATTATGTGCAGGAAATGCTGGGTGAAGATAACAAAAATAAATCAGGGAAGACCTTGAGTTCAATCTTTGCAGAAGATAGTAAGTTAATTTTACAAAGAGAAAACCTACACTTAGGCCAGATAAGCTTAACAAAGCATTTTGCATCAGCCTTGTAAACCCCAGTAACTCCCTTGGAGCCATTGCACTGTTTAAAGAGAAATTCCAGATAGCATGTAACTTTTTTGTCTAGAACTCTTTCAGCATGGTGCAGTAACAGAGAATATGTTTGGTACCAATGTGTGTTTTCTTAATCTTCACTGGTACATTTAATACTTACCTGAAGTTGAAGAATAAAAAATTTGGGACCTTGCAATAAGCTTTTGAGTGCAGTGCCAGATAAGTGGTCATGTAGATGAGTGGTTTTAATCTCTGCAAGCCTTACATAACCTTTGATGTACTAGTGTAAATTTTTTATCTTTAAAAGCAAATTTCCATACAAAATAAATAATTGTTTGTTCTGTATTTCAGGTCTGGCTTCATGCACCCTATGAGCTTCATCTGTCATTATTTGAGCATTTCATAGAACTTCTCACTGAGTCCAGGTATGATGCCAGCGTAATAATGAGAGTTACAGCATTAGGTAATACCTAGAGGATGCTCCAACTGTAAATTACCATGTCTTTTCCTTCCTTCTTCCAGTGAAGCTGCAAAGAATGCCAAGTTAATGAGGGAATTCCAGCTCATCCCGAGACTGCTCTTGACTCTTCGAGACATGTCTCTGTCCCAGCCTACTATTGCTGCAATTAGTAATGTGCTGAGCTTTCTGCTTCAAGGCTTCCCTAGCAGCTATGACTTGCTCAGGTAGCCCACACCTATGATGATTCTGGCTTTTCTGTTTTTATTTTGTTGGTGATATTGATCCAAAATACATAGTAAGTAACGTGACATGCTCATGCACTGCATTTTTTCCTCTACAAAGTAACTGAACTACCCATAGGCAATAATTTGTTAATGCCTTGATTTGAATAATAATTTCAGCTTCTATGTAAACAGGTATGACTGAATGATTAAACTGGCTTAATGTTCTGCAGGCAAAAAGTGTAAGTGCTGTATTGCAGCTTCTTTGCTCATGTGAAGCACTGAGCTCTTTTCTTAAACACCAATGAATGTTACTTAAGATGGAGTATAATGATACTTCCGGTTAAAATGCAGCTTTTATTTCTTTTCTACATGAAAGGTTGAGTTCAAGTTTTTTTCGTCTTCATCACTGTGTAGAAAAATATTTTAAGGCTTTCAAATATAGTATTGTTAATTTTGACTGAAATCTACATAAATAATTACAGTTCATACATACAGGAAAATGTTAAATGGTTTTAAATAAGTTCAGCTCCCAGAAAACATAATTTTTTTGTCTCCCATTTCATTATAATGGAAATGGATAAAATACTGCAGGGCTTGAGGATTCCTTTGTGTATGAGTGGTCATGTTTTCCGTCTTCTTACCTTAAGTACTGTTAAAGGTGTCAGAAGCATCAACCTGAACATCTTACCTGTCTTTGTTTTAATTACATAGGACAAAAAATTATTCAGGAATAAAACTATATGTTTTATGCTTAAATGTTTATAGAGCAGATTGTAGAATGCCAGAGTGTTTCTTGTTTTCCTTCCTGGAAATAAAAATGAAAAATGTTATATAACTTGGGAAGAGCTATACTAGTTAGGGACTGTGTCAGTTTAGTTCCAGGGGAAAGAGGAACATACTCCATCTCCTTTCTTTGAGTAGCACATCATTGTCTTGTCTTAGAACACCCTGACGTTGTGTTACATCACCTCAAGCTATAGTCATGAATGTTATACCAGAGTTGAGTAATCACTGGTTTTGATGTAGAATTTGTTTAGCTGTAATAGTTTGAGAGTAATGTTTTCCTCTGCTTTCTTTCATTGATGGTGTTTCTTTTACTAGGACTTGGTGGTATGTCCCAGTTTCTTTTCTTGAATCCTAACATTTTCAGGGTCCCTTACCTACAGACTTGTCTGCAAAGGTTCCATCAGTTATGAAGTGCTAATTTTGGGATTTGCCTAGTAACTTTAGATGGAGACCATTTTCCTCAATCTTCACATGTGAGAAAGTTGACAGTTTTGGGTATTACTCTCTCACTAGTGTTACAGTTTTATATTTAAGGTGAATTGTTGATAGATGAGAGTGCATAATAATTTTTTTTCTGTATACATCAAGGTTTGGGCAGTTCATCTCTTCCACCTTACCGACATTTGCAGTATGTGAGAAGTTTGTGGTCATGGAAGTAAACCATGAAGAAAAGCTTGACAGTGGTAAGTGATGACATGGCTGAGAAGCAGTAGAAGATAAATACTTTGTGATATCTTATGTGCTTAAATACTAAATATGTAGAAATAGTGTCATTAGCAATATTGTAAGTTTGGTATAACCTGGTTGCCTGTTAGTTGTGGTACTTCCGTTTTTGATATTGCATCCAAAGCAGTGCAAAATCCACGTACTCTTGTTTTGTTTTCCTTTAACACGGTGTGGTTTTGTTCTGCTTCTTCCACTCCTTCAAATCAGCTGTGCATCTCTGCTTCTTTGTGGGGAAAGAAGAAAAGCAAAAACAGATTACTAGGTGCATCTGCCCTCCAGGTGTGGAGAAAGTGAAAGAATTAACTAAGGCAGTGTAGTGAGGTTTTTTTACACAAACAAAAATGTTCCTTTGCTGTGCTTCAAGAATGTTTATAATGAATTGTTTTGAGACCATTTCTGCCCTTGTTTTCCTAAAGAAAAAGTTAATGCAGTTGCATTTTTTATCAGTATCCCTGAACAGAAACATTTTAGCCCCACAGTGGATGGCACCCAAATAACTAGCAGGGGGTGCCCAAAAATTCTATGTTTCTACATTTCTTGAGAATATACTGATGCACAGAGACAAGTGAGATAGAACTGAACTGTTTGTGCTTTACAGTTAGCTTTCTTAGTCTGGTTTTGGAAAGAACAAGGTTTAGGCAATGAGCACATTAATAATGATCTTCCTGTGCCTCTCCCATTTCTTCTGAATTATTTTGCTTATTGCAGTCTCAAAGATAATTCAATTCAAGCTATTTAGTGCAAAAGAGGGAGTGAGTATGGGAGAGAGATCCAGATTAACAGCCAGGTTTTATTCCCAGGCCTAACTACAACCTGAGCTGTTTTTTGTCTTCCTGGGGGATGAAAGAACTTTAGAGTGAAATTCAGGCTGTGGCAAGAGAAGCTTTTTGATGCAAAGGACATGAGATTTTTAGTTTACTGGTCTTCAGTTCTGCTGTATTTCTGCCACAGGAGGTACTTTTTTTTTTGTAACTTGTGCACAGTACCTTGGCCCAGAAAGTGTCCATTTATATTTCATCATTGTTGCACATACTGCCTCAATTTGCCTTTTTTATTTTTTTTTTTTATTTTTAAATAATGTAAAAATATAGTCCTCCTTTGGCAGCACAAGGTATAATAAGAGGGATTCACAAAATAATTGTAAAGCTCGTCCTGAGCTTGTATGTATTGGCTTGTTTTGGAGTAATTCTGCAACTTCTTCAACTGATGATGAGTTTGGGGATCTTTCAAAGGAAAAGGAAACTAATTTTTCTCCCCTTTTACTTGATTTGGAGGGAGTTGGGAAGTGTCAGGGTTTTTTTTATTGGGGTTCCCTCCCTCACACACACCCTTGAGCACATGATGCACAGTGTTTATCCAACTATAGTGCTGTTGTGCTCGGGGGGAGGGATGTGCGTGGAGTGTGTGTTTGGTTTTATGTCTCTACATCCATGAGTGAGTGAAGCTTAGCTAATTTGGACCACCTTAGTTATCTGAGAAGCTGTGGTTCCCTTTTACCCTTTCTTCAAATGGACTAAACTCTGATGATGATGATGCAACCAGCATTTCTCAGCAGTGTATAGCAGGCTGCCTGCACTTTAGCACGGCTCCCTTATGACCTGAGTGGGATCAAGTTTCATGTGCTAATGTATGGATTTTATGAATAGTCTATAAAATATCGGAGTTCCAGAAGCCTGATGTTTCTTTTTTGTTTAGTTCTTTGTTTGTTTGTTTGTTTCTTTTTGTACTTGATGTTTAGGAACAGAGGATGATTTTGGAGGACTTGTTTCAGCTAATCTTATTCTACTGCGGAACAGGCTTTTAGATATCCTTCTGAAACTTCTATATACATCTAAAGAAAAGACAACTGTTAATTTGCAGTAAGTACAGAAAAATGTTGAGGTACAGAAAGGATATAATTGTTTTCTTTCAAGGGGAGAGTTTTACAGTCCTATTTTGATTAACTAGTTGAATTACACTGTTTTATAGGAACTACTGAATTATTTATACAGATGTCACTGATTTAGCTTTTGGTATTCTGGCAGAGATGGAACACATTATTATTGATTCGTATGCTCGCAGTTGTGGTAGCAGATACTGGTGTAGCAACACATACCGTTCGGGTAATGCATTGTGGTTTTTTTAATCTTAAAATAAAAGTTTAAAACCGTGGTTGACAGCATTAGTAGAAACTTATGCTCCAAGTTAGGAAAAATAGAAGTAGATATGAGCAGGAAAGAAAAAATATGTAATAGGTGTGGGGGGTGATTGCTTGCTTCATGGAAGATTGTTTGCATTTCATAGAAGAAAAATAGCATTTGTAAAATTGATAATTTTAAGTCTTTGAGGGACAGAGGATCACAAGCGAGTAGGATGCAGTGGGAACAAGTGTAGATGTCTGGCTACATTGCTTTTTAAAGTTTTGTTATGTGGAAATCCAGTTCTTTAATCATCTTCTCTCCTCACATACTGCTGGGTGCTGTTTTCTCATAACTTCATGTGTGGCTATAGAGAAAATAAAATCTGTCAAAAGAGAAAACTTGTATTTTTAGAGAAATAGGATAGTCAGCTTCTCATTTGGTTAAGAGGAAATTACTTCAGTAGGGGCTATTGCTAGGATCATTGACCCTAGAAATGCCCCTTAGTTCCTTAAAATTGGGTGTGAGGGAACATGATCCATAGTTTAATGATGTTCTGGAGTCATGATGAGTTGAAGAGGAGACTGACATTTTTTAATACCAGTTTATTAAAAAATCTTGTGAAAACTCTCTACCTTTGTATGGCTCAACAAAGAGCATTTGGAAACTACAATTTTTGGACGGATGTTTCCAGTTCAGCATTCCGCATTTATTGAAAGCAGCAGTTACAGAAATCTTGGGCAATGGAATAGTCCCAGGAGCTGTATGTCGTCTTCCTTTCTGCTGAACAAATACACTGTAAATGTTGCATTTAACAAGAACTTTGTGAGCAGCATTTCTTGTTGAGTAGCAAACATACCTAAGAATTCAGTTAACTCTTCAATAGATCTGAATTTTCCCTGATCTTGATAATTGCTGTGTACCGGAGGACACTGATTTTGGCTTGCTAGTAGGAAAATAAATGTGACTATTTTTTCTCCTCTCTTTAATTAGAGCTTGTGAAGAACTGATCAGGACGCTGGGTTTTGATTGGATTATGATGTTTATGGAAGAACATCTGCATTCCACCACGGTCACAGCAGCCATGCGAATTCTTGTGGTCCTGTTGAGTAATCAGTCCATCCTTATGAAGTTTAAGGAGGGTCTCAGTGGTGGAGGCTGGCTCGATCAGACAGATTCTGTCTTGACCAACAAGATTGGTACTGTCCTAGGTATGGCATCTCAGCCCCCTCTTGACTGAAAGGTTGTGTGGGAGTGTCTGTGCTGTGTCAAGGCAGGGGTTGATGTATGAACACTGTCTGGCAGATGTGTCCTTTCTGTTACTGTTGCCTGTGCTGCCAACAGGTGCTTCTGTGCTTTGTTTTCCTTGCAACTGAGAGTTAAATTTCTTTGGGAAAAGGGAGAAGCTTTGCAAGATTGTCCTTCAGTTAACATGACACAGATTTCATTGTAGTTTAGTATCATCATCTGCACAAATCCTGTGTAGTTAGTTGTTTTTTTTTCTGTTACCATCACGGTAAGGTTAGGTGTGTCCCAAGGGCAGGCACATCTGAGCTGGATGCAAAGGTAGCACAGCGTGGTACTTTACATACATAGCTAAATAAAGATTCAGTAAAATTTGCCCACTTCTTTATTTTTTTTAGAGCATCATGCAGAGTTATACGTGAGCTGCCTTGTCTTATATGCTCTGCTCCATTTAGATCTACCAGTTTGGAGTTTTCTATCTTTGCTATTTCTGTGTTCACGGTGTCATCTCAACTTTTCTTTACCTCTATCTACTGCATTCTTCTGCAGAGACACATCCTCACACTCTCTATCTTATTAAAGGCTTTCTCTGCAGGTCCTTAAGGCCTCATTTATCATGGTTATCAGACCTTTCTGTTACCCCATGTGATCTAGAATTCAATGTCTAGGGCTTTAGTGCTACAGGACTCATTTTGATCATCTCTAAGCTGTCTGAAATGCATCTCTAAATGCTAACTTGTCTCATCGAATGATAGTGACAGATTATGTAATTTTCATACCCTGTGTTTTTAATAAATTACAACACATTGGGTACAAGATTTCTCATGAAATCAAATATGAACCATATTTGTGCAAGATTACTAATGGAATTCCTGAAACTTTGTAGCTAAGTTTCATTAATCTGATTCCTGGTAGTTGTTTTCTGTTTAAAAAGTCAATTTCTGGTGGAAAGAGTATCTGTATTAGAACTTCAGAAAAAACAGCCTGATCTCTGGCAGTGTCAGAAGAATGCCTTACTATCTGAGCTGATGCAGAGACTGAACTGTCTTCCTGCCTCCTTCCTCACTTGAAAATAAGAGCTTCTGCCATCCTGGCATTTTGGAGTTTGTTTTTTTTACTAGAAAAATGAAATAAATACTTGGGTAAAAGCAGGATCACAAAAGGTGAGTCTTGTGCCTCTGGCATTACTTAAGATAAAATAAGAGCATTTAATGCTTCAAACCAGCTAACACCTGAAAAAAGATGTCCCTGACACATCTTTGGAAACAAATCAGCTGCCCATCAACTTAAATTGGCCATGGGATTGTTGCCTTTTAATATAAATCTGTACCTGAGATTAAGGTGATACTACCATCTCAGCCAGTGAAATGCCACTTTTCAGAAGCTTGGGTATTTTAAAAGTCTGAAATTGTGATCACAATCAGAAAACGGATGTTTGTGTATGCAGTAGCATGAGGAAGCCTGTAGGGGGCAGTGGCATTAGGGGGTAATAATTTCAGGGGTTTTTTTAGTTGATTAAAAAAATTAGACATCTGAAGCAGAATTGGATAAACTGTGTGACAGTCTGTATGCACACATTCATTTTTTACCACATTAATTTCTGAGGACATATTCTCTCATGTTCACTACTTGAGTGAGTTTCACAGACATTTCCCTATTAACATGGTTGGCTTTTTGTATTTTTTTTCATCTTAGGGTTCAATGTTGGCAGGAGCGCCGGTGGCAGATCGACTGTCCGGGAGATTAACCGGGACGCTTGTCACTTCCCAGGCTTTCCTGTTCTGCAGTCCCTTCTCCCAAAGCACACTAATGTGCCTGCACTCTATTTCCTCCTCATGGCCCTTTTCCTGCAGCAGCCAGTCACTGAACTGCCCGAAAACCTGCAGGTCAGTGCACCTGTCATCAGCAGCCGATGTAATCAGGGTTGCCAGGTAGGGATTATCTAGTAAGATGTAAATATAATTCTGTCTGTCATGAAAGAAAATATTGGATTAACCAGGCCCCCTCCTTCTTCTCTGCAGCTGACTCGAAGTCACAATGTGGTGGTTAGGGCTGAGCTGTTTGGGGTGGGAGGAGGAGGTACGGTGGGAGTATGCCTCTTATGGCATAGCTGTTGTTGGTGTCCTTCTGGTCTGTTCTGCAGTCAAATGAGAAGCACGTTCCTGGTTCAAGTTGGGATGTTTTGGGCATTGAAGAAGGCATAATTTTGTGCTTTCTTTGTTGGCATGTTTGTTTGCTTGCTTTTAAGAGTGGGGGGGTTGCTGTGTTTCATAGTTAATGAGATTACACACAAAACAAGGTAGATTTTATTTCAGAAAGTCGCCAAGGTTTTGTACGGAGACATCTCGGTTGTTGCTGAAACAGGTGGACTTTTGGACTTCTTTTAATTGTATGTATATGAGTAGATATATGGTCTACAGTGGCATCTTGGAAAACCTTGGTGTAGTTCTTTATGGAGAAAAATCACACTTCAGATAGACAAGGTGCCTATTTAATGGATGCAGAGATAATATTTATTTATCAGTGGAAACTGAAAAGTAAAAATTTCAGACCCAAAGGTATTTTGTTTTCTCAAGAGGCATCCATGACAGCACATTCAGCGCTGTGCTAGGGTGAAGTTGAGGCAATAAGGTCACTTCTTTCTTACAGCATTTAAGTTTGGCATTGTTAAATAGAAACTAAATTGAACTACATATTTACAGTAGCACTCTTAATGCTAGAGGCAAGCACTTCATGCTTTTTAAATTTTTAATTTATGTCTTTTTTTAACTTGCTGGAAAAATGCAACTGGGTTTGTTTTGTTTGTTTCTTTTTATTTTTCCTGTGGGATACCATGTGGGTTTTACCATCAGATGTGAGTGAAGTAAACTGAGGTGATAGTGCAACACTTGAGCTGACAGGTCTCTTCTTGTTTCAAAACACTTAGATACTTTGGGAAGGTGAAAGTTGCAGTTACATTAGCCCATGGTTAGAAGGAATTTTCTTCAGTAACACGTGACCTTCGTATGAAGCTTTTAGGGATAAAGTGTGTAGAATGTGAAATAATGCATTTTTTAGATACTGCAAAATGAGTGTATAATGAGTGTATACTCACATGAGTATAATAGTGTATAATGTAGGTATAATAAAAAGCAGTATCAAATTGCACTGGAGAGAAAGGGATTATTTCATGTCTTCTTTCTTCTCTTTTACCTCTTAGTTTGATTTAGACTCTATTTGGACATTCATATTTGGAGTTCCTGCCTCCTGTGGCACCGTTACGTCGTCAATACACAACGTTTGCACAGAAGCTGCCTTCTTGTTACTGGGAATGCTGAGAAGCATGCTGAATTCTGTAAGCATAAAAATTTTTACTCATATTCGAATATACAGAGTTGTTTGAGTTTGCCATGTGGTCAAAAGCCAAATTAGAAAAGTTGAGCTTTTGTTAGTGTCACCCACCTGAGTTAGGTGAAAACCATCATTGTCGGTCAATTATTAAACCTATTTTTCTACTTTTGTAGAAATATTAGTGACCACAAAATTGACACTGTTTTTTGGGTTTTTCTCATAAAAAGGCTGGGCTTAGTGGGTTTTTTTGCAATTAAAACAAAATAAGAATGCAGAAGGATAAAATGCCCTTGGCAGAGATCACTGCATTTCCTTCCTGATTAACATCATGGGGGAACATTTCAGGCTCTATATCACATCTGCTCAGAGCTATGGGAGTTGCAGATTTTCTGCATGAACCTTCCACATGCAGAGAAGTCCCCCAACTATTAACAGCCACATGCAGGAGGAAGTGAATTTACTGCCAGGAAAATGTGTCATCTTCTCATCATTGAATCTGATGTCGAGAGCAGTGAAAGGCGGTTTCTCAGTGGAAAATATTGTATTTCCTTGGAGCCAGAGTGTGTTGTGTGCTGAAAATGACCTCATGAAACGTCTGAAAAGCTGTTTGGTTGTTGTCTGTTTGGTTGTAACATGTTTGCAGTATGCTCTTGAGAAGCATTGCTTCCATGTCTCTCGCTTGTTAACATGTTCAGAAGTTTATTCTGAACGTGTGTATTGGTTATATGTTCTTGACCTGCTGCTGCACATATTCCTGTTGTCATGTGTTCTGTCTCGTGCCAGTGACCTGTTCTGTCATGTCTGGTCCTCACCTGTTCAAACACATATTTGACATGTTACGGATTTGTTTTTCACATTTGGTTGTGTTCTTGGCCACATGTTGAGTCACTTGTTTCTTCTCTGCTTGAGTAAGTTTATGTCCATGTGATTGATGGCATTTGGCCCCATCTTTGATCATGTGTTGCAATCATGTGTTTCATTGCATGTTTGACAATGTGTTTGCATATTTGATGCTGCAGCTTCTCTTTCTGCAGCTCCTTTCTGAAATGAACATTCTTCAGTTAGTACCATCTGTGCTAATGTGCTGTTTATTTTTCAACCCAGCCTTGGCAGTCAGAGGAAGAAGGCTCTTGGCTTCGAGAGTATCCAGTCACCTTGATGCAGTTCTTTCGATATTTGTATCACAACGTGCCCGACCTCATTTCCTTGTGGATGAGTCCCGAGTTCCTGTGTGCACTGGCAGCCACAGTGTTTCCGTTCAACATCCGACCATACTCTGAGATGGTAGGAAATCCAGTGAGCTAGCTGTTTGTTTCTCCTTTGGATGTTAACTTTGAGGCTTTATCAATAGTCATACAGAGAGGAAGCTCTGCTTACCCTGCAGAAAGAGGTCATTATAGAGGCTGGGCTGGATGTTTTGTTCTCAGGTTTTGGAACTGATAGAAGTACATGTTCAGTTGAAGGGCATTTGCTGTGCAGTGGCATCTGAAGCTTCATTATGGGGAAGTTACATGGTTTAGTTGTTTTCCGAAGAGTCAGGGTTTTTTCACTCATATGAACAATGTTAGCTTAGATTTATAAAAGCAAAAGAGACTGCATCATCCTATGCTTTTAGCCCTCTGTTCTGGATAGGCCTTTTTTCTTGTTTGTTAAGTGAATACAAAATGTGATCTCTAGCTAATGCAACTCATGCCAATCCACACAAATTACTGTTTTGTTAGGGAATACAAAAGTAGAATTTGGGCATTTCTCCTGGTTTGTATTATGGAACTGATCCTGAACATACCAATCTTGTAAAAAAGCTTCTTAGGAAGCAAAATGTGAAGTGAATAGGCTTAGAAAGACAAGTAAAGAATAGAGTAGCAAACAGACTGCTGTTAATTTGCTGATCTTCAGAGTTCTAACACAGTTTTTCACAGGTCACTGATCTTGATGATGAAGTTGGGTCCCCAGCTGAAGAGTTTAAAGCGTTTGCAGCTGATTCTGGCATGAACAGGAGCCAATCAGAATACTGCAATGTTGGCACCAAGACATACCTAACCAACCATCCTGCCAAGAAGTTTGTGTTTGACTTCATGCGTGTGCTGATAATCGATAACTTATGTCTCACACCAGCAAGCAAACAAACTCCACTGGTAGATCTTCTGCTAGAGGTAGAGTTTATTTGGTGTTTTGTTTTGTAATTATTTGAATTTACTGTGACAGTTCCCTAAAATACTTTCCTCAACTTACTCTTCGAAGTTAGAGGAGGTATGGCCTGGGATTCAGTAGAATCCTGCAAAAAATTGTCATTAAATAATTGGGGGAGGGGAAAAGGAACACTAGTGTCTCATAAACAGTAATTAATTCACCTTTCTTCAACAGCATGGAAAAGCTAAAAAAGCAAATGCAGAGGCTTTCTCTCAGCCTTCCTTTCGTCCTTGTCTGGCTCTGCTCCTCAGCATTTGTGCATATCTGTGTGATGGTTATGGGGCTTGCTTCTTGCTGTGCTCTGTTCTCCCCTCTACACCACAGCCCTCCTGCCACTTCTGTTTATGGGCTCCGTAGGTTTCATTTGGCCAGTCAAATGGCTCTGTTAGTTGCTGAGCACACAGTGCCAATCTTTTATTTCTATTTTGTGCTCACTTTAGAGTAGTTATAATCTTGTTTGGGCATCCTAGGCAATCCTTGCTTTTGTCTGGAAAGAAGTAGCAGAGCACAACTAGGTGTTCAGCATGAGAAATTGTAATTTTGTTTAAGTTTTATTTTTGTGGAATATGATTAATTTGTTAAACACCTTTCAGATCATGACAGCTGTATTGGTTTTGTTGAAAATATAAAATCTCTGCAAATCCGTGCAGAAATATTAAGGCTTCTGTTTTATTCATACTAGATAAAATGAAGTGGCAGACATATGGCACCATATGCTATAAAAATTCACATAATAACTGCATTATCTTCCTGTACATTATATTTAAAAGTTTGTGACACCTGCAGAAAGCATCCTCCTGTTAATGATGAGGCAGGGAATGAGGAGTTCAGTTACTGTTTAACTTGTCTACACCTCTTTCTTTAGACAATGTATTTAGAAATATTCAGTTCACGTCCATTCATATTCTCCCTTCACCTACCAGTTTCTTACCTTGTTGATCTGTGGCCAAGTCTTCTTGATTTTTTTGATAGTTACAGGAATTTTGGACAGCTTTTATATTTCTTAAGAAATTTCTTGGGACAGGTCAGCATCTCTTTGCTGTCACAAGGCAAAAAAATGAATTCTCAAAGGATGCAGTTTTATGTGAACATCAGGATGCATATTTGAGGCCATGTTCAATTGGTTGCAGTTGCTTTACTGCTGTTCTAATCTATTATCACTCATCAGTGTTAATTACTGGCCTTTTAGTATAAACAGAGGAATGTATACTTACTGCTAAACTGTTACAAGGCAAGACAAAGCAGATTTGCTTAATGTCATATTGCTTTCTAGAACTGCGTAAGTGAATCATTCAGTGAGGTATGATGATGTATGTACTGAATAACATTTGGTGATAAAGTGGTTTTTCCTTGTAATTCCAAAGGAAATTAGAAAGACATAGCACATCCATCTATTATATGACTATACCAAGGCTGCTGTAGTAACATGCAGAACCCCAGCTGACGAGATCAGAGTTTAACCTTTTCAGGTTGTGTTTTTTTCTTGGCAGAAAATAAATAGAAATAGTTCCTACTCTAAGACTGCATGCAGCCAATATATGATGGATATACATTCGTAAATGTTTAGATAAAGACAAGACTTCATAGGAGAGGTGATCAGATGGCTGGAGCACCAATCCTAAGAAGGCAGGCTGAGAGAGTTGGGGTTGTACAGCTTGGAGAAGAGAAGGCTCCAGGGAGACCTTATAGCAGCCTTCCAGTACCTGAAGGGGCTACAGGAAAGCTGGGGAGGGAGTTTTCTGAAGAACAATAGGACAAGAGGTAATGGTTTTAAGGTGCAAGAGGGGAGATTTTGATTAGGTATTAGGAAGGACTTCTTTACTGTGTGAGTGGTGAGATACTGGAACATGTAGCCCAGAGAAGCTGTGAATGCCCCCTCCCTGGAAGTGTTGAAGGCCAGGTTGGATGGGGCTTTGAGCACCCTGGTCTCGTGGGCAGTGTCCCTGCTCATGCCAGGGAGGTTGGATCTAGATTATCTTTAAGGTCCCTTCCAACCCAAACCACTCTATGATTCTGTGACGTTTTACTCGAGACAGAATGCTAAAAGAAAAAAATAGTTCACAAGAGCTGAAAGTAAAAAATTCACCCAGAACACCCTCCCCCTTCCTCTTTTTGCTCACTCCAAGTAAGTAATTATCTTAATGTATTTCTTTTATCAGGCTTCCCCTGAAAGATCAACACGAACACAGCAAAAGGAGTTCCAGACGTATGTTTTGGATGGAGTGATGGACCATTTACTTGCAGCTGATGTTTTATTGGGTAATATAGCAAAGTTTAATTATGTATCTGTTTAGTTGAGCAACAGGTTTTGATTATTTAACTGTATCAGTGTAGTCTTTTATTAAAACTTGACTGTCTTTAATCTTTTTTCCTGCCCTTTTCTTTCATTTGTAAATGGTGTTGCTGCACTTGGATATTCCCTCACTATGTCAGTTGTGCTAAAGCTGTAAAATAGATTATTAAAAAAAAATATGGGTTAAATCTTTTGGATATATAAGCCAGACAAATTGCAATCACATCAAAAGTAAATGAAGCAAGGTCTTGTCCTTCTTGTAGAGGATCCGGAGCTTTTTTTCAGTTTGTCATGGGTGGGTAGGGCTTCTTGTTTTTAAGTTAGCTTTGTTTACATTTCCTCCTACTGTAGTTTTATTATGAATGCAGCACCCCAGAAAAAGCCTTTGGGTTTAGCACTCCATTGATCCAGTTAATAAATGGGCTGGAAGAACATTAGAAGCCTGTAACTGGGATGTCAGTAGAGTGGACTTTCCCACCAGAGAATGGGTTTTGATGTTCATGAACTGGCCTGAAGCAATATTGCTGCTCAGGTGCCCAGTCAGATTTCATGGTGTCCTGCTGGACTTCCCAGAAGCTCTTGGTCTGATCTGTCTCCATCATAGGTGTCATGAGGCAGCATATATTTCTGTTACAATGTGCTTGGAAGGCTCCCTCTTCCTTGCAGCAGCAGTGATTTGTCTGTGGGTGAGGAGCATTAATAAATCCAGAATTGTGTTACATGAAGCTTTGGGTCAGGTTCTTATAAAGGCTACTTGCCCTTACAAGTACTTTTGTGCAGCCCAGGACCAGGACTTTGGCCTCCCCAGTCATTCCTTCTTCAAGGTTTTGCCAGCTTGCTCCAGGTGTGATGCTGTGAGTTGCTTTATATGCAGATGGTGTAACAAGTGAATAAATGTAGATGAACTTCCAGTAAAATCAACACCACTGGTATTTTATTATGGGTTTTTTTTATGGAAACACTTGCACTTTTCAGGCTTTTCTTAATACAGCTGGACTGATGTTTGCATACACACAGACACATGCAGCTGATGCCCATTAACTTGCAGTTTTATTGAACAAAGTGCAATGAGGGAGAAGTAATACCAGTTGGTATCACTTGTCATCTCAAGGTGTTTAAAAATTATTTTATTTTTGGAAAAGCAAAAAAAAAAATTTAAGAAAAGCTGCAGGTGGTTCTTTATACATGCAGCTCCAGTTGAAGGGTGTTCTACATAAATATGATGCCTCTGGATTACAGGAGTATGATTTCTTCTGGAGTCTTCCCTCCCCACTGCCCCCTGTTTTGGTCCTTGTCCCTGTCAGCTTCAAACGTTCACTTACTATTGAAATTCCTTGTAGGGAAGCCTCAAGGTTTTAGCTTTTTCTCTTTTACAGAATTCTAGAAAGCACATAAACACACGTGGGTGTGTTTATGCAGATGTGGGGTTTTTTTGATAAATGAAGAAAACTTTGGGGTGTTTTGTTGCCTAGGTGAAGATGCATCTCTGCCTATAACAAGTGGAGGAAGCTACCAAGTGCTGGTGAACAATGTGTTTTATTTTACACAGCGTGTTGTAGATAAGCTTTGGCAGGGCATGTTCAACAAAGAATCCAAACTTCTTGTGGACTTCATAATCCAGCTCATTGCACAGGTAACAACGTTCTCTTATTAGTTTGCTTTCAAAAATGTTTTTGCAGGTTACATTAAAATGAGTCAAAACTGCTTTCAGTTTTAGAATTCCCCCGAAATAAACAAGAACATTTACCTCACCTGAATTTTGGGAAGCTTCCTAAACTTACAGTGACAGTTTTGGCAAGCTTCCTCATGCACTTTTCCTGGAGATCAGTAGAAGACTTCTGTTAGAAATCAGCACCATCTTTATAGATTTTAAAATTATAATGTATTAATGTCATTTCAGTCCTTGAAATTCATTGAATTTATGCCTTCAGTAAAGCACCAGTTTTGAAAATAGAGCGTGGGTCAATTCAGCAGAAGTTTATTTGACAGTGAAGTGATTTTCTGCTTACTCTCTGATCTTTGTTTTTTTTACTTCATATCAGTCAAAAAGAAGATCTCAGGGACTATCGCTGGATGCTATTTATCACTGCCTGAACAGGACCATCTTGTATCAGTTCTCAAGGGCACACAAAACTGTTCCTCAGCAAGTGGCTCTCCTTGATTCCCTAAGAGTCCTTACTGTGAACAGAAACTTAATTTTGGGACCTGGAAATCATGATCAAGAGTTCATCAGTTGCCTTGCTCACTGCTTGATTAATCTTCATGTGGGAAGGTAAATACCTCAGATGGAAGTTCATTCCAGAACTTCCTGTGAAATATTAAAATCACGTGTTCTCTCTCAGCAGTGACACACACCTTGCAAATAAGTCAACAAATTCTGGATAACACTTTATTCCGTGAATCAAAATCAGGTTTTAAGAGCCCAGGTAGAGAGAACATCCTTACCTCCTTTTACAGAAGTGTTTTAAAATACTGTTGCAAGTGCTTATTTAGCCATTTAGTTGTTATGCTTTGATAATTTGAAATGTTTTAAAGGTAGAAACACTGGGGCTAAGTAATTAATAGTCAAAAGGGGTCTGTCACTAGATTTACTGTATATGGAATGGTTTTATATAAATTCCATGTCTTAGTACTTGGATGTATAGCATTGAATAAGTCCAACCAGGCATTAAATCAGATGCCCTTGACAAATGCTGTAGACACCCACTTTTCTGCATTGCTGCAAATGTCTGCCAGGCATTTTAATTTTTTTTCCTTTCCAAAAAGGATGTACAACTTGTTTCATCCAAAGATATTTGGGAAGCATCATCAGCAGAAAACCCTAGTGTTCTCCCTTTGTGGCCTCAGCAGTTTTGTGTTTTTTTCAAATATTGCCATGTTCCTCCAGCAACACCAGTGACTATGGTGTGTTATTTTTCATAAACCTCCAGCCTGGCTTGTGACTACAGATTATCAGAACTCAAGTGGCCATTAGTGAAGATACATTGCTGTAGTAGCATATATTAATCTTTGTGATATTGTGCAGGGAATAAAATGCCTTAGCTTGTTGGGCTTTTTTGTATTTTTTTTTTCTTATTATTGTTAATTAATTGTTTATTTGTAGCAATGTTGATGGGTTTGGATTGGAAGCAGAAGCCAGGATGACAACTTGGCACATTATGATCCCCTCTGATATAGAACCAGATGGAGTCTACAATCAAGATGTGAGCGAAGGTAATCTGAGAGTGACAAAGCCACAGATGTCTGCTTCTGCTGCTTCTGTATTGTCATCACTAATCTTTTACCCCAGTTACTCTTAGGGTGGGGTGGGAGGGAGGGTATGTGTACATAAAAATAGATTAAAAATAGATTAAAAAACACTTAGAAGCACCAAGACAGACGTATCCAGGATAAGTTAGTATTCTGTTAAAATAGCAAGAGCTCTTTATTGTTTTCTGAACATGCACCAGAATTGGAAATACTGCTTTGTATTCCCTGAGTTGAATGCAGTAGAAATGGGTCATTTTAAGTGTGCACCAGTGGTTTTGTAACAACTGGATCTTACATGAGTATAAGTAAAAATATTGGTGTAAGCTCTAAAATTATTATTCATTGGCATCCTCGGGATCTTTCACTCAAAGGAAAATTGTGCAGATGTGTACTTATGTAAAAATACTAAAGCATGGTGTGTGACTGCAATTATGCATCTGTATATAGACGTATACTTCTGTAAGATATTTTTAAATCTCATTTTGCTAGTAGATGGATATGGAGAAGAATCATAACTAGTCAGAGCTGGTATTTCAGTTTCACAAAGAGCAAAATGGCAAAATTAACTGTTAGATACTTTCTGATAGCATATAATAGCAATAAAACCCATTCTGTCCATAAGCATTTCACAAGTCATGCAAGAGGACAACTAGAGTATAATGGCAGTTATTAATCAGTTCATTACTGTAAAGATACCAATTCTATAAGAACCATAGAGATCTTGCTGTTTGTGTTCTTGTACCTATGCAGGTCGCCAGCTTCTTTTAAAAGCCATAAACAGAGTATGGACAGAGCTGATCCACAGTAAGAAACAGGTATTAGAAGAGGTTTTCAAAGTGACGCTACCTGTCAATGATCGTGGCCAAGTGGATATAACTCTTGCAAGACCTTTTATTGAGGAAGCAAGTTTAAAGTGTTGGCAAAATCATTTAGGTAAGTGTAACTGAGGATTTATCTGCCCTGAATTATATATTTCCCTGAAGTGAACAATATGTTTAGCTTTTGGGTAGTGGTAAGTACATTAAAGTGTCATCATTTAGTGTCTTTCATTCAGAAACTGTACTGTGCGCACAGGGCCTTTATTCGACACTATCAGTGGTCACCACAGCGTCCTGTGTTTGTGAGTTAGCATGCACCACATAGCATATTGTGGATTGCACTTAGGGAGTCATTTAGCCCTTTCCCATGAACACTTGGATTGGGTTGAACTGAGTTACCATTCTCAGGACTGGATGTGGCAGGCAGGGAGTGGAACCCCACTTGAGCTTGTCTGGGTGCAGCCTGCAAACTCTGTCTGGTGTTACAATTGAAAATGTGTGATTAAGCAGCAGTGGCACTATGGGGGGTTAGAACTAGATGATCTTCAAGGTCCCTTCCAACCCAAACCGCTGTATAATTCTATTATTTTAAAAAACAGCTGTAATGTGGGGAGATGAAAGAAAACCTACCTAGAAAGCGCTCCCAACACTTGATCTTTGTTTTTCAGCTCATGAGAAGAAGTGCATCAGTAGAGGGGAGGCTTTGGTTCCAACCACACAGTCCAAACTTTCACGAGTTAGCAGCGGGTTTGGTCTCTCTAAGCTAACTGGTTCCAGGCGAAGCCGTAAGGAGAGTGGGCTCAATAAACATAACCTCTCTACACAGGTAATTTCTGTCAATTAATAAGACACATTCTAAAATCCAGCAATATATGTTGAGACTTTGTGGTAAATATCCCAATATAAGGAATCCAGTAAAGGTTGAAGTGGTATCTGGTGCTTGATTTTCCTCCTCTTGAACATCCAGACTGGCATCTGGCTTTTTTGTGCCCTAATCTGGTAGGTATATCTGCAGATCTATAACGTTAAGCCAAGAATTAAACTCTTAGTTGTTGGAAAGACTGCTCGACTGCTTCTGGTTACATACATGCTTTATTGCTTTACTAGTCTGGGTCTTAAATTCATTTTGCAATAGCACTCTGAAATGGAAGCTGTGAGATAGATGCTTGTCCTTTTTTCCATACTGCCCCCATGATTATTTGGTTTAGGAAAGTCCTTATATAAATGTGTATGTATCATGGTTAAAAAACATATGCTGCTTTTCACTGTTCTCATTTTACTGCAAAGAGTTTAGCAAAACTATAAGTGAAGGTAGAACTGGATATCTGCTTTACAAACCTACTTGCTTAAGAAATAAAGTAAAATTAAAAAGTTAGACTATAGTAGCACAGCAGTGGTGCTCTCAGTAGGACAGTACCTGGTGGGGCACTGCCAGGGTTTAGTGTGAAGCGTTTGAGACATTTTAAACAAAGGAAAGAGGGGGTTTAAAAGTTCGGGAGGGTTGAGTTCTTATTGTGTTTAGCATGTAGATTTGATAAAATAAAGAATTCTCAGTGCCCTCAGTCCTTGGTGAGGAAGCATACACATCAGAACGAAAAGGAAGAAACGGTGATCACGAACTCACTGAGCTGCCAGTAGAGGGTGCAAAAAGAGAGAACAGGAACTATTACTTAAAAGGAAATAGGGAGAAGTAGTAATATTTATCAGTGTTAATCTTCAGCTATTTGGAAATGTTCTGTCCTGTGTTTGGAGTATTTTCCAGATATTGGCTATTTTTTTTTAAAGGGATATTCCTATATATTAATTTACTGTCTTTTTAAAAAAAATAAACCAACATTAACTACTGTTGCATACAGTAGTTTGAAATTCATCATCTAAGTAATTTTTTTAAAAGAAACTGTCCTTTGTGAGCAGGTTTAGCAAGGTGATGTTTTCATAGGTTTTCCATTCAAACAAAACCTGCTTTTACATAATGTCATTCTGTCCTCTTCTTTATTAGGAAATTTCCCAGTGGATGTTTACTCACATTGCAGTGGTTCGGGACCTGGTTGATATGCAGTATAAGGAATACCAGGAGGTATGGTTCAGAGGAATAATTACCAGATACTGATATTTTGACCTGTTAGGTTATACCAATCCCATTTCTCAGTATGGGGTCTGTAAAATATTACATTGTCATCAGTGAAATGCTTGAATGTTTAGATACAGTTGTTATTTTAAAGGGCTTTTGACGTGCAATCAAATAAACTCATTTTGATCTGGTTGTAGATTGAGACTCTTGTAGCAATATTACATAAGTTAAATCTTAATTTCTTTAAGAAGCTTAGGTAGTCTGTCCTTAGAAGCAGCAAAAAGAAGAGAGATTAGAAAAATGCTAGAATATGGTTTCTTTCTAAAATGTTGTACAACAACTTAAGAGGAGAAGCACTGTTTACAAACACTACTTCTATAGTAACACAAAAAAAAATTACGGTACCTTTCCCAAATCATGCAGTGATATAAAGTAGCTGCTCTGAACCTTCCAGAATGAAATTATTGCACCCTGTGGTTTCTTCCAAACTTCCACAGTGACCTTTGGTTGAAATTAGTTGCTGAGCTGCATGCTATAAGTCTTAAGAAGTCAGCTTCCAAGATAAGCTAGTCACTGAAAGCAATTAATTAAAAAACAAAAACCCAACTTTGCTTTATTTAACTTTTCTCTCCAATGTAAATACCAGCAGGGAAGGCCTTATAAATTTTTTTGTTTTCATTCTTAAAATATTTTTTAAAAATCAGTGGATTATTGTTACATTTCTTTCACATTTGTCTTTTAGAAATACATTCAGTTAAAGACACAAACCAAAAGCAGAGCTTTTACTTTTTTTTTTCCTTTTTTTTGTTGAGCAGATTACAGTATGAACCCTACTTTTCTGGTGACTGACATGAGAAATATCACTAAGGTGTACTAAAAAAAGCTACTAGAATTCTGAATTACTACACATTTTTCTGTAATGTGGTGAAATTACATCAGAGACAGGCTTAGAAGTATCAGTCCTGATGCATATACAAATGTCTTTCTACTCAGCGTCAGCAGAATGCATTAAAATATGTGACAGAAGAGTGGTCTCAAATTGAGTACGAGTTACTACGTGAGCGAGGTTTGTGGGGTCCCCCCATTGGCTCCCACCTTGACAAGTGGATGTTGGAGATGACTGAGGGTCCCTGCAGAATGAGGAAGAAGATGGTGCGAAATGACATGTTTTATGTTCAGTATCCCTACATGCCTGAAGCTGAGCAAGAAACCAACTTATTGGTAAGTATTCAAGATTTTGTGGGTTTATACCCTGTTATAAAATCTGTTGGTTTTTTTAAGAAATGTGTTCTATTTTGTTAGTATTATCTGTCTCTATGTCCTAAAGGGTTTGTGAGGTCCAGTTGTTCCTCACAGTGTGTTTAGGGAAGGGACTAAATCATATGGCTCAAGACTAGCGATTGCAACATAAGATGAGGTGTGTGTGCATCAAATCAAGCAAGTGAATAGGAGAGGCACCTTCACAAAACTCTAGGTAGGGCCTGAGAAGTACCATAACTGTGGGAGGTTTCAGCCTGAGTTCTCAGCCTTATGCTAGATAACATGGTAAACAATGATCTGAAATGAACGGGCTACAGGCTTCATTTGGGGTGCATTTGTGAAACATACTTTCCTCCATCCACAAATGTGAACATGTGCTGTAGCAGAAATGTGTGTGGCCTTTGAAAGCATGGCAGTTAGTTCCTGCTAATTTTGAAACATCACTTCTGAGAAACAGAGCAGCCTTTCTTGTCTTTTTAGTCATGCATGCAGATGTTTTTTCCTCAAATTAAGCCTGAGTGTCAAAGTACTTGAAACAAGAAAAAAATAGTAACATTCAGTCAGTTTGAAACCATTAGGTATATTTGTCTGATTTCAGTCTGGCACATAACAGCTGTAGTGACAGTCTGATTCACACGAAGTGGAGAACATGCCAATGTCATACATTCTTTTCAAGTGTTCTTTCTCTGATGCTTATATAATCGATGCCCTGTTTTCAGTCTGACTTCTCAAGTAGAATTCCTGAGACATCTGATGATACCATTCCTCAAAAGGTAAAGAAAACAAGTACACTGACTGAAAGAATGTAAAATAAGTACAACTTTTTTTTTTTTTCCCTCCTGCATGCTAGGCAGTCTTAACAAGGCTTCTGTGTTTGGCTTTCAACTTACTCTTTCAGTAATTTCCAGGCCTAAAGGTTTTTCCAGTAATCACATTAGAAGATGTTACTGTGCTCTCCTCAGCCTTCACCTAATAAAACTTTCTGTAGATCTTTGCTGCACACTAACAGGCTGTGTTGGGCTGTGCTATCACTGTTCTCACTGTGTGAAGTGTTGTGGCTTTGGGATCTGAACTAATGGTCAGTGAAATATGTTTAGTAATGGGCAACACAGTTGCTTGGAAAGCACTTAGAGCAAGAGTGTTTGTAGGAGAAGATCTGATGAGCAGTGTTTCTTCTTTTTTGGCTATAATGAGCTGTAACAGGCCTACTTTTGTTAAAGCCCAGATTAATTTTGTCTTAGCTGACTCTTCTCATTTTTACTATTAATGAAACATACACAAAAATAGGAATCCTGCCTTCAAAACGACAGACTTGTTTGGAAGTGGCTGCTCTACAAGCATTTCAGTATTAGGCTGCTTCTCTGTTAATTACATTCTCAGTCTTGCCCATCACTAAGTATAATGTGTAATGTGCATTCACTTACTTTGGATTACATTCAACAATAAACTAATATGTATAAATTAAAGTGTGTTATGCAGAATATCAAATATAAATTGTTACCATTTTCCTTTCTTCAGGTTAGCAGTGCTGGCTAGGATTTCTCTTTGTAGGCTGTACACAAGTTGTTTCCACACAGAGATTTTAAGCATCCTTAAGTGGCATTTTTATGGTGATAAGGATTGAAGACTTGAACATAAGTGAGCAAATTATATCACAGTGCCTTATTAAGCTCCTCATGTTGTAAGGAGGTATGAAAGATGATAAAATGACCCTCCAATTAAGCACAAGTATCCCAGCCTTTTTTTTCCAGTTCATAATATACTGGCCACACTTCTTATGTCCCATGTTGTAGGTTTATCTGCAGGTGTTTCTGCAACCTTGGAGTGGCTGAATAGCTCCCTTGCAAATTAGCTGAGAGATTAGGTCTGCTGAAGAGTATCTGTTTCTGTATGTGTTGGTGTATGACTGAGCACACACAAAACACTTGATGGGCATGAACTGGGCTCCGCACAGTATTCCTGAAACACATTCACTGAAGTGAGTGAGGAGTTGACTGACCAAGAGATTTCTTCAATTATTTCTAAGAAACCTGCTCGTTACCGAAGAGCTATCAGTTACGACAGTAAGGAGTACTACATGCGCCTGGCTTCTGGAAACCCTGCAGTCTTTCAGGATGCTATAGAAGAGAATACAGTGGGTGAAACAACTCAGCAGGAGCCAGAACACGGGGAGGACACTATTGCAAGAGTGAAAGGTTAGATCATTTGTTCTGTCCTGAACTATTCTTTTTAAATTTATCTACCTTTATATCTTCTCATGCATTTGCATTAAAATAAGTGTAAGGATCCTATAGGACTGTTATTTTTCTGTCTCAGGCATTGGATCAGTAATTTCAAAGATCAATAGTTTTTGCAAAGAGAATTTTTGTGTGTCAGTTTTTTTTTTCTCTCTGTTCTTCTTTTCCAGGCCTAGTGAAGCCTCCCCTGAAACGATCTCGCTCTGCTCCTGATGGAGGAGATGACGAGAACCAGGACCAATTGCAGGATCAAATTGTTGAGGGGAGTTCAATTGATGAAGAGGAGAAGACTGACAATACAACTCTACTTCGACTTCTTGAAGAAGGAGAGAAGGTACTTTGTACTTCAAACACACTAACCACTTACTGTAGTGGAACTTCTGCATTACATGTTGCAAGCATGAATAAATGTCCTAAATGCCTTTCCTAATCTACAGCTGAATTTGCTTAATAGTTCATCAGCTCCTTCCTTGATCTCAAATGTTTGCTCTGTTTCAAAGAGGTCCTGTGCTGAAAACCTTGTGCTGGAAGCCTTCTTTTTTCCTGCTAGAGAAAGAAAGAACCTGTCCTGAAATGAAAGCTACAAGCTATCCCATGCTTGGATTATATTCTGTCTGTTGAATGTGTCCAGACAGAAAAAATACATTGAAAATATAAAATACTGAACTTGACAGACTGTCTCTAATTAACTGTTCACTTCATTAGAATGAAACCCCTTGATAATTAGTATTTTGTCCCCAAGAAGAGTGTTGAGTGAACGTGCTGTGTATTTGGTGTTTCAGACTTTGTCTGAATATACCAGTAAATACATTTGCGATTGTAGTTGGGTGGACTACAGGCTCTAAGATACCATCAAGAAGCATGATGTGAGTCGATAAGTTGGTAAATGTATATATCTGTGTTATACAGAGGAGCCTTATTTAAGTCCCTTCCCAGCTGCTAACGGTGAGTGCTAGCTATATTCGATTAAAGGGAAATGTAGATTTTTTTGTTGTATCTGCAAATGATAAAATAGTGTCCAGGGCTTGTTATAACAAAGCAATGGTCTGGGCCTGAGCTCATTAACCTGCTTTTGCTAAGTGTCTGCTTTTCCTTACAGATTCAGCATATGTACCGCTGTGCTCGGGTTCAGGGCCTTGACACCAGTGAAGGGCTGCTCCTCTTTGGGAAAGAGCACTTCTATGTCATTGATGGATTTACCATGACAGCCACCAGAGAAATACGGGATATCGAGACACTGCCTCCAAAGTCAGTAGATTAATAGAAAGTTTCCTCAATCTTTAATAGCAAAAAGTATTTAATGACATTTTTGCAGACTCAACTCTAGAATCATGTCAGATTCAGAAAGAGCTCAGAAGCAGTTCCTTTGTGCTCACAAGCTGGTCAATGTAGTATGTTATGTTGTGAAAATCAGCTGTTTATATAACTGGACTCTCATATTAACTAAGAGAATGAATCTTTTAAATTGTCTTCTTTTTAATCACTTCTTACTTGCCTGTTTATGCTCATTTACAGGATGCATGAGCCAATCATACCTAGAGGAGCAAGGCAAGGTCCAAGTCAACTCAAAAGAACATGCAGCATTTTTGCATATGAAGATATCAAGGAAGTACATAAAAGGAGATACCTTTTGCAGGTACCTTAGATACTGTATTTGCATTGAGGAGCCAACCTTGGATTTTTTTGACAATGTCGTTTTAAAAAAGTAAAATAAGTACATAACTGATCAGCATTTGGAAATGAAGCTATTCGCTGTGTTGAAATTCAAGTGCTTAAGTCAGGCATTCTTGTTTGAGCATTTGTCTTATTGTGGTTTAGTATATTTGGTCTGTTGGTGAATTTTAGCCTTCCAAAAACAAAATATCTGGCCACACTAAGCAAAGTCTGCTTTGCCATAATTTGGTGTCAGATGTAGTGCAGTGTGACTGAACTGGTATGTGCCTGACCTTCAGAGGTGAGGAGCAGATTGTGTAAGCGTTTACATGGGTTTTTCTCTGTTTTCAGCCAATTGCAATTGAAGTTTTCTCAGGAGACGGACGGAACTATCTTCTAGCTTTCCAAAAAGGGGTTAGAAACAAAGTTTATCAAAGGTATTGTAAAATAAATTATTTAATCTGAACTTTTGCAAGTATCTGTGTTGAGCCATATTTGAGCCTCAGGAACCTAACAACCAGCAGCAGATTGCAGGAGTGGTGGGTGTTAGGCCGTGGATGACCTGATAGCAACTTAGAGCTGCATGAAAGAACCACTAGGAAGCACTAATGCCTGCATGCAGAACTTGAGATATGCATTCAGTGAGAAAAGGGTCATTACAATTATGTTGAAGATGTTACATGGCTGCTCAAAACGACGTCTGTAACTGTACTAAATGCACTCAGCTTCTATGGAGAAGACATACAAAGGACAGAAACACTGATCTTAATCTCCTTTTAACTGCCAATGCAGGTTTTTGGCTGTGGTGCCATCTCTAACTGACAGTTCAGAGTCAGTGTCTGGGCAAAGACCAAACACCAGCGTAGAGCAAGGGTAAGTGATTCTGTTCCTCACAAGCTCTCTAGCTCATCAGTTTCAAATAAATGATGCTCACATTGTAGTCAGAATTCACTGGAGGGTACTGCAACCTCAATTTAAAATTGGGCATCACCAAAATAAATAACAATGTGCTGCATTTATTTCAAATGTCCTAATACTATTTGCAACACTGTTGTATCTTCTTACTAGTTAATATATGCTACCAGGATTAATGTTATTGGTATACGGGTATGTCATGAAAGGAATTGGAGTGCCAAGGCCATTAGGTTTATCCAAGTTGTTAAAAGTATTTTCTTCTTGGGCAGCCTGTTAGATATATTTGTACTTGCAGTCATTTGTGTAATTAATGTGCATAATTTTAACAGTCTGTGTTTAGGAAGAAAAAAAAAAGGAACTGCTAAAGCAAAAAGGAGCAAATCTGGGTTTTTCTAATTGTTACAATTTAAAAGTTTTAAGATTAAAACTTTTTGTTGCCTTGTGAAGATGTGACCCAGATCTCACTGCTAAGTCAGAAAATGCACTTCCTTCTTCCCCTTAGGTCTGGATTGCTTAGCACTTTAGTGGGAGAAAAATCTGTTACTCAAAGATGGGAAGTAAGTATGACAATTTTAGATATTTTTTTTTAAATTAAATTCCACATTTTGTATTGATACATAATCAATCAGTGCACAGAATTAACATCCTCTTATTCAAACAGGTGAAATACACTACTTTAGAAAGTATATCCCAGCATTTTAGTTGGTAGTATTTAGTGATGTCATCATCAAATGATCCTACTGTTGAAAATGCAAGGGGAGGGACTGGTAGTACAAGTAGAGTGAGCATCGTAATAGTGAAGATTGGTATGTTTGGGGAGAGATGAATGTTTTGAGAGTCTGGCAGCATGGATATTTGATTGTTGCAAAGTGAACACTTTACAGTGCTGTTATCTGTCTTCCTTAAGAGAGGAGAAATCAGTAACTTCCAGTACCTGATGCACTTAAACACTCTGGCGGGCAGATCCTATAATGATCTCATGCAGTACCCTGTCTTTCCCTGGATCCTCGCAGACTACGATTCAGAGGTAAATAAAATGCCTTGTCTGTAATGTTTTACATGTTGGAAGTTTTGCAACTATTAACAGCTTGCTCCTACTGCCTTGGTGAAACCAAAGCTAACTATTGTCAGTTAGTTGGTTTCATCTATTTTGTAATGTTGCTCCCACTTGTCAGTGGGTAGGATATTAGAGGTGTCCCATGCAGACAGGTCCTTGGCTATGCTGATTTTAATGGACTGTGCACAGGTGAGGGCTGGGTCAGATAGATTCCTCTAAGGCACTTGTCTTTCTGTGTTGCAGCAGTTCCTGTAAGTCTTTGCATTAGCTTTCTTCTGAATATCCTGAAGGATGTTATGCCCACAGAAAAAAGCACGCTTGTCCAGAAGACTGTAGGATGAGTTACTATGAAATCTGGCCCCATGGTGAAGAATTTGCTTTTGAAAAAGATTAAACATCCTGTTAATGCTTTTGTGGGTAGCCATTGCTACCAGCCAGACCATAACATAAAATATTGTTAGAGTGCTTGTTGAGTATTCAAGAACAAAATTAGGGGGAATGGAGGAACAGGATGAAGGGAGCAGGGTAGAAGTTATCCAGAGCCCTGATGTGACTTAAAATAAAAAACACTGGCACTCTCAGATCAGAATGAAGGACTGTTTTAATCATATACAACATTGCATCTGCTGTGTGTGTAGAAGATGACAGTCTTAGAAGGTGTTTGGTGTTAAACACAGTATTCAACAGTGTTGAAAGGGCTTTTTGGTTGTTTCTTTTTTTTTTTTTTTGTAAGTTTGATGTCTGTTTTATTTTTAAAGGAACTGGATCTCACAAATCCCAAAACATTCAGAAACCTGGCCAAGCCCATGGGAGCTCAAACAGAAGACAGGTTAGCCCAGTACAAGAAACGATACAAAGATTGGGAAGATCCCAATGGTAAGTAACAATACATCCTGCAGGAAGAGCAGAGGGATATGTGCCTGTCACATCACGGGAGGGAGTTGTGGATTTTTGTGTTATGGCTCAAGAAGTCTGGATGTGGATATGCAAAACACTGTTGTGGTTTTTAGTGACTCTTCAAGAAATACTAAATTAGAGGAAAGATGTGTCTGTTTTCTTGCAGTGTTGTTTGTTTTAAATCCAAGTGGCATCTGTAGAACAGTTTGTGTAAAGGCTAGAATGGGGAAGCACGTGAAGTGCACACCCAGCTGTCTCGGCTAGTGCAGTTTGAGTGTTCGTGCAAGGCAGTAAGTTGTACAAAGGAATGGGAATACTTTTACATTAGCAGTACTCTAGCTTTTAAATTTCTTAATACATATTTTTTTTGCTAAGGAAACTGCATTTTTTTAAGCTAAAAAAACGCCCCACAACTCTGAGGTGCAATTAAGTAATAAAGTTACATATTCTTGATTTTAGAGCATCCTTATGTGTTTAAAAAAAGCTTATGTGTTTGGCAAGGCAGCTATTACATGAGACACTTAATTTTTGTGTGGTTTTCTTGAAGACAGAAGCCTGTTTAACTACTGCAGTTCTATTCTGTATCAAACAGCAGCAGGTGGTGAAGATGTTTATTTCTGGAAATGAATGTTCTAAGTGTGTTTATGCAGATTTTTTGCCAGGAAATTAAAAAAGTAAAAGCTGGACAAAAGCTGTACCAACGATTCTGAGACATGTTTCTACCCAAGCATTTAATTCCACAGTAACCACTAAGACTAAAAGTTGGCGAAAAAAAAAAAAAGTTACTTCAGAAGAAATCACCATATCTGTGCCGTAACATTTAAATTAGTTTAAAAATTACTAGCCATTCAGTATTACTCTGCAGAATCCCACTGAATTAGGACTACTCAACTGCAGCCTAAACTCAAATGGTGTCTATGAGAAAAATGAAAGCTTTCAGATACTTGAGAATGAAAATTTCAAATTCCAAGTTTAAAGATGTCCAAGGTTACAGAGTATTCAAAATGCATCACTAATTATTTTTTTGTTGTTGTTGTTAGTACTGATTTTGTCACCTAATTGCTTTATTCTGTTTATGGTTTTTTAATCTTCTGCAGGAGAAACTCCAGCTTATCACTATGGGACCCACTATTCATCAGCCATGATAGTGGCTTCCTATCTTGTCCGGATGGAGCCTTTTACTCAGATTTTTTTACGGTTACAGGTAAAAATTACATCACCTCACTTGGTGTTTCTTTCCTACTGTAGAGAAAAATACAATCAATTGGCTTTGTTTCATCAAACACAGCAGAAGAAATGTTTTTAGTATTTATTATTGCCTGGGGGTTTTTTGATGTTTCTTTGTTGAAGCTGTAATGAAGTTGTTGTTTTTTTCTTGCAGTTTGAATGTTTTTCTAAATATATGCGGAATAAAATATCAGCAGACAAAAAATAAAGCAAGTTGTATTGTGAAAAATACTTGCTCATCATGCTTTTTTTGTCTGCTGTTGAAATAATCAGTTATTTAGTTCAGTACTGCAGGTGTTGACAGATTGTTATTTTAAGCCAGTATGTCTATCCAAAGAGCCATTTTAGTACTGAGTGTTAAAATAAACACTTGCAGAGCCTGGAATCCTTCACCAGTTTGATGGGTAATGGGATTTGTAACATTACATGACAAATATTTTCCTAGATAGAAGCCATAAGGCAAAAAAGATTTGTGTTTCTTTGGAAGAGACTGAACTTTGAAATAGGGCTAGATGACTCTCTTTGTAAAATTCTGTACATCTCTAGTGCTTTATGTTTACTGTTGTTGTAACAGTTATTGTTACAATGTTATGTACGGTTACTGCAAAAAGTAATGCAGCTTTTTAAATCCCTTGTGTTTGAACATGCTGTGTTCTCCAGTGTCTTTATTAGGCAGAGGGTGCTCTGATTTGCCCTCTTGGCAAAACCTTCTGTGCTGAGAGATATTCTGATGCTGATGTGCTTCTCTCTCTGTCCCACAGGGCGGTCACTTTGACCTGGCTGACCGGATGTTTCACAGCGTGCGGGAGGCCTGGTATTCAGCATCGAAGCACAACATGGCAGACGTGAAGGAGCTCATCCCAGAGTTCTTCTACCTCCCCGAGTTTCTGCTCAATTCCAACAACTTTGACCTAGGTAAGCAGAAAGAGCGTGATAGTGTTGCTATGGGTGAAAGAGCAGTGCCAGTCTGCCATGACAAGAATATCTCACTGGGCAGAAAAAGATCTGCTTAACTACATGAGAGAAATTATAAATGACTTGCATGTTCTGATGTGAAAGCATAACCAGGACTGCTGTTGGTATCTCCTGATACTGCATGTTTATTCAGTGTTATATCTGAAAGTCTGAATGATTCAGAATTCATTGTTTCATCGGGAAGAGCATATCAGGAATTCTTATTTCCTCTCTGGTACCCCAGAGTTATTTTTTTCAGATTTATCAAATTTGAGACATTTTCTCAAGCAGTGAGTGTTTATTTTAAGAAGTTGTCGAACCCAAGTCAAACAGTGACAATTAATGCAAACTGTGTTCTGAGAATTACTGAATAAGGGTTTTTGTTTGGAGTGGCATGTTTTAGTTGATTTTTGTTTTTTTACCAGTTTAAAATGCAGGTAATTATGATTTACTTGGAGGTTCTCTGGTTTGTGTTTTTCCTCCACGTAGCTTACTACTCCATTGTGGTGTTTGCCTAATTTTTTGCATATGTTTTAAGCACTGCAAAAATCTGTTGGACAGTTTTCACTTTCAGAACTTTTCTCTTAAAATATTCTTAAAGGTTTTTTTGAAATGTTGCAGTTAGCTTTTGTGAGAGTGATTATTCAACAGGTGTCAAATTTCACACCTCTTGGCCATAGGAGATACCTGTTCCTTTGTATGTACGTCATTCTCAATGGTGGCATTAAACTTTTTTTCCAGTGTTCATTATCTTTCATGTACTGCAGTGGGTCTTTCCCATGATAGTGAGATAAATGCAGCAATTTACATAGAAAAATCAAAACTAAATCATTTTCCAAGAGCACTTCATGGGGATATAAAGCTTTTGAGTTCAGACTGTACATTATGAAATTGTGAAGACTGAGGAAAGGTAATCTAATTAGCGCCTATAGCTAGAAGAGTAATGTTTGTTTTGAAGAGTATATGCTGAAACACTTACCATCTTCAGAAATCTTAGCAAGGAGTATTTTAATTCCTTCTCCTGTATGCAATCTTAAGTGAACAACGGTGGCAGAATTTTTCATGTTCTATTGCCTGACAATTAAAAATGACACAGTATTTTAAAGAAAAGTCTGAAATGGCCTCCCTTGTAAAGGAACAGTGTTAGAATTTGATATTTTTTTACAAAGTTTTTTTTTTCACCATTGCTGTTGCAGTGCAGTTTCAGTGCTTATCTCCAATTTTAATTATTTTTTTTAAATCTTTTGTAGGTTGCAAACAAAATGGCACTAAACTTGGTGATGTAATCCTCCCCCCATGGGCAAAAGGAGATCCTCGAGAATTTATCAGAGTTCATCGGGAGGTAATTTGCACTTTTAATCATGGCAATAGAAAACATTAGTTGTGACTTTCCACTGCAGATGAATCTAAGCTCAATTCAAGCAGTCACAGCTAGTAGCCAGTCCATGAGTTCTGGGCTGATGGGTAATTGTTGCAGAGGTCTGTAGAACTGTTGTTTTCTTCCCTTCCTTTTTGGCTAGAGAGTACCCTGAGGCAAGACTTGCTTCAGTGAAACATCAAAACGTAACAAGAATGTGTCAAAATATGGTTTGCATTTTTCTTTGTGGCAGGTGGGTGGACACAATTGATGAGTGATACAACAAGTTTTAATGCATGCCCTCTGAATTACAGGCTCTGGAATGTGACTTTGTGAGTGCACATCTGCATGAGTGGATTGACTTGATCTTTGGCTATAAGCAGCAAGGTCCTGCTGCAGTAGAAGCTGTAAATGTCTTTCACCATCTCTTCTATGAGGGGCAAGTGGACATCTATAACATCAATGATCCATTAAAAGAGACAGCTACCATTGGTTTCATTAATAACTTTGGACAGATACCAAAGCAGGTATAACCCCTTTGTAGAATTATAACTTACCAGATGACACACAAATTGAAATATTTTAATATAGAATGGGGAGGTTGTAGGACAGCTATAGATAAGCAGCTATATAGTATTGCTATGAGTCTCTGTGACTTTTCACAGGAGATCTAGGGTAGACTGTCTCAGAGACATGGCTGCTATGTACTTTTTCACTCCTTTGCTGCATGGAGATGTAACATGAGGACTATATCATCTTTATCCCATCTCTGCCACCAGTAATGCCCCTGGTAGTTCTGTGTCCCATTTTAAAAAGTTGTATTGTAAAACATTTAAGAGCTGATGCTGCATTTGGAAGAGGACTCTGCCATATTCTGCAAGGGTTCTAAGATGCTACAGCCTGGGGGTGCAGAGCGGAATGAATAAGCAAGAGGAACAGTCACTCGAAGGAGAAAGCAGGGTTTTTTTCTCACTGGAGCTGGTGGTTTTTGAGATCAGTTGTCCATGTGAATGCTGTATGATGTGCCTTCTCTATCCATCTTCTCGTAGCCCAGACATTTGCTGACCTGCAGAATTTTTAGGAGGTTAATTGGACATACTGATGATCTTGTGCTCTTGTAATTTGTGGTGATGATTAATTTCCTGATGAATTTCAGCTCTTTAAAAAGCCACACCCACCAAAGCGTGTTAGAAGCCGGCTGAATGGAGAGGCTGTAGGAGCCTCTGTGCCCCCTGGTTCCACAAGTGACAAGATTTTTTTCCATCATTTGGACAACCTGCGGCCATCTCTTGCCCCAGTGAAAGGTAAACTGTAAAACCACAGTTATTATTGCTATTACTCTACCAGAGTATTCAGAGTTTCAGCAAGATCATCCTTTTCCATGTTTTGCCTAGTTATAATATTATTAACATCTGTACATTTGTGAGAAGGACAAATTTGAAATATCCTAATGCTGTAAAATTATGTCCTTGGCTACCTGGAAAAATACTTGGGAAGCACAAAATCTGTGCCAGTTTATTTTTTTTTAATAGATAAAATTTGCCCCAAACACCTCTTTAAAGTTTTAACTTAACAAACAATATTTAGGGAGCATTTCTTTTGGGCCTGCAGTAGCCTAAATTTTTGTAGCAGGATTCTTTATCGCAGTGCCAAGATATACTGAGAAATGTTGGTAAGAAAGGGTGGTGTCAGCAGCTGCAGTGAGATAAAAAAGGTGGTTTTTTGCTTCATACCTGACATAGGACTAACCAAAGTCGATAGTCTGTAAGGCAGGTAAATGCTGTACAATTATTTCTTTCCTGATTAAATGAATCTATGCTGCCTGCTGTAAAGAGAGAAGGATGTACTATTACACAGTACATAGCAGGGCTACACTCACAGGAAACTAGAAAACACTAAGGTATATTTGCAAAGCCTGGAATTTCCATTGGAAAAAACAGGTAGGACACCACAGGCCTCTCTTCAGGAATGTAATCAATATCACATTGAGATGTTTGAATCGATACCAAAAACGTATTTTTACTTGTACTGAAAATGGTATGATCACTTTTAATGACGACAGACATCTTGTCTGAAGAACACCTGGTGCAGCATCACAAGTGGGACCAGAGCTATCTGTGATTCTTGTCATGTTCTCAACATTACTGATGGTGCTTAGCCCTGCTTTTTTTAGGCATATAGCAACACTTGCCATCGTTGCAGTTGAAACAAAGATTTGTGTAACGTAGCCAGTGCGGGGATCCTGCTTTTGTAGAACATCAGGTATTTAACAGGATCAGATAGTATTTCTCTGTGCTAGCAGTAAGACATAACCTCATCTTCTCTTTCAGAGCTCAAGGAGCCTGTGGGACAGATAGTGTGCACGGATAAAGGCATCCTGGCAGTAGAACAGAATAAGGTTCTCATCCCACCTACATGGAATAAAACTTTTGCTTGGGGCTATGCAGACCTCAGCTGTAGACTGGGTACCTATGAGTCGGACAAGGTTTGTAGTCTAGAATTTGTTTCAGTGCAGAATGTACCAAAACCAATGAGTACTAAGTAGTGGAAAAAAAATCTTAACAATAGCAATCTGTTTCACATGTGAATGAAATAATCGTGTATTGTGTATGTTTTATTGTTCCCTGTCTGGTGGTGTTCATCAGAATGCTGGCAGAATGACAAACTCATTAATGATTTTTTACCAAGTCTACAAAAAGTGAATTAATTAAATATATGCAGTTAAAACTCCTATCTTGTGTTCTCTCAGGGGGCATCTTATGAAAAAGGCTGGAATTGCTTCTGCTTGAGGAGAAACTGCCTAAGGGGTGGCAGCAAAACCTTAGTTACTTAGTGGTCCAGCATGCAGGGTGACTTTCAGGTTTTTATTCTTATCCTACCAAATACTAATCCTGCAAGTAATCCTTCTTTGTTTTCTTTATTTTTAGGCAGTAATTGTTTATGAATGTTTATCAGAATGGGGTCAGATACTCTGTGCCATTTGTCCCAACCCCAAACTAGTCATCACTGGAGGAACAAGCACAGCAGTGTGTGTGTGGGAAATGGGAATCTCCAAAGAAAAAGCTAAAGCTCTCACACTGAAACAGGTAAAATAGAATAAAGATGCACTTTACATAAATTCTGTTACAAGATCAAAGGAATTATGAAATGAGTATTGCTGACATAGTAAGCTTAGACACAGCAGACCTTTGGAGAACTGACTAGTACTGAACTGCACTGAAAGTGTGCAAAATGCATGTTTGAAGTTGCATTTTTTTTAAGGACAGTTGATGGCTAGGAGCTCTTTGGAGAGATGAGAAGTTTGATAGAGGTGGTAAAATTGTATAGGTGTGTTTTGTGAAATTGCCTACTTTATTGTAGTGTTTATATAAAATACCCCCATCTGAAGGGAGAACTGTGAAGGAGATTGTCTTAAAGGTTCATTTTCCTATTGACATTTTTTTAGTTTACTTTTTTTCTTAAAAAATTTCAATTTAAATTACATTTCAGTGCCAAACTTCACTCTTTCTGGCAGTGATATTTGTGGAGGAGTGTATATATGTTCACAATCACCTTAAGTTGTTCTTGCTTCATTAACTCAAAACATCAACTTTTAATCTAACAAATGAGCATCTGTACTTAAAAGTCAGCTGCAGCTAAGTGCTGAGTAAGTCTTATGTGTTTCCTAAAAAGAAAACAAAAAAACAAACAAACAAACAAAACTACAGAACACATCCACAAACAAATAAAAAAACCCCTTAATTTCCTCAAAAGATTCTAAAAGCTGTGTATTGTTGTTATAGTCAGCTAGGTTGGCTATTCCAGAGCCTGTTCCATGGTTGGGTTAAGCAAGGTCTAATACAAGATGTTTGTAGTTTTCCCTTCCTTTCAATTGACTTTGCCTTTTTGGTTTCAACTCTTTCTTGTCTCATTTGTCTTTTCTCAACAGAAATTTGTATAGGAGCTGTTTTACATTTACAAAGGATTTGTCTTTTCAAAATAGCATTTCAGGTGCAGCCTGGAACACATACTGACCCTATAAATAGGCTACCAATGCAGATGGATGCAAAATGGGCTGGAAATTTCCTTTGGTTTGTTTGGGGTTTTTCTGCAGAGAAGGCTGTATAACATTAGACTCCTGAAATTTGGTTTTGTGGGGGTACTTTTTAAATGGAAAAAAATATTACTCATATCATTTTACATTAAGAAATTAGTTGCCAACTGAGTACTTCTAAGTCAGTTGCATCTTCTGATGGCATATTCATGTTTACATTATCTGAATCTTTTCATATAAGTGGGTTTAGTGTAGTATTTTTTGTATTCTCTTCTGATTGCAGCTTGCTCATCCTGACTTCTGTTTTGCAGGCATTACTGGGTCACACTGACACTGTCACGTGTTTAACAGCATCGCTAGCTTATCACATAATTGTGAGTGGATCACGGGACCGCACCTGCATCATCTGGGATTTGAATAAACTCTCTTTTCTAACGCAGCTTCGAGGTCACAGGGCTCCTGTTTCAGCACTCTGCATAAATGAGTTAACGGTAAGAACCAAACACCATTCACCAGTGGGCTGTGGGAACACTAGCCGGAGTCAGGAAGTGTTAAACTGAAGAAAAACAAACTAGGCTCTTCTGTTAGTTTGGCAAAACTTGTGTATCTTGTCTAAAAAGTAATTAGCTGTTTAGGGAATAATTTGCATCTTTTGTCCAGAGACACTTGGGTTTATTCCTTGCAGAGCAGCTTGAGCTCAGAAGGGCTTAATAATAATGCCAGCAGCAGTGTAGTTGGTGTGGAGTTCAAAGTGGGTTGTCAAACCTGCCACAGAACCTAAGGAAAGATATTTATATGTGACCTTGGTTCACTTCTGTTCTCTTACACTTAATTTAAAGGAAGCAGAAGAGACCTTGGATGAAGCTGCAGTGACAATCGTAGCAGAAACAGACATATCCTAAAATCTTGTTTCCCTGTGAGTTAGAGGTTGCCATTTATCTGGCCCCCAGGCATATCAAAGAATTTGCTTGAGTTGAAACTTTATGTAGCTGCTCCTTCAGGGCTGGATGGGCCTTGTTGCAACTGGAGGAGATGTAGCAATTGAAACCAATACAAAACAGGGCTGTAATGCAAGGAGGGGGTAGCAAGGGGGACAGTTTATTAGCTGCTGGTAGTCTGGTGGTTGTAATGCTGCCAGTATTTTAGACTGCAGCACCTATTTCCCTCTGCACTAATTCAGACCGTCTCTTGCTCTCTTCCCAATAACAAAGCAAATTAAATTGAAGGTGGTGCATGTTTGTGAAATAGAGCAGAGTCAACATGAGCAGCCTTTGAAAACTGAGAAGGGAAAGTACTGCAGATACACTGTTGGATTGTTATGCTGTGAAAAGGGGAGGAATTGGTCTACTCGTACACTGTAAATACCAAAAATAGGTTGCTACCAAGTCTGGTTTTCTGTGAATTTTTTTTTCAAAATGCATATTGTCCTAAAGATTTGTTTAGGTGGCCAAACTCAGCTTGAATAGAACTTCCTGAAAAGTGCCAACCTGGACAACTGAACTTGACTTATAAATAAACCTGGCTTATATTTTTGCTGAAGAAAACCTGAGACTTGTATTGAAATATGGACATATTGTCTTTGCAGGGGGATATTGTATCATGTGCTGGCACTTACATTCATGTATGGAGCATTAATGGCAGTCCTACTGCAAGTGTAAACACTTTCACTGGCCGAAGCCAGCAAATAATGTGTTGCTTTGTGTCAGAGATGAATGAATGGGATACCCAGAACGTCATAGTAACAGGACATTCGGACGGAGTTGTCCGGGTGAGTACAAGAATCCAAGCAGGAATCACTGCTTGGAAAAATAAGACTATACCTTTAGAAGTAGTAGTAGTTAGTCATGTCTGTCCAACACCGTGTCCTAAAAGCAGTCCTCCTACACTCTGGTGCTCTACCTGAACAAATAGTTCTTCAGGAAGGAGGGAGACTGGGTAAATAATGCTTTTGGTTCTGGAACCAGCTGTACTGTTTCTGCACTGTATCCTGTCCACAAGTTAGATGGACATTTAAGATTCATGGAAAACTCCCTCAGTGAGCTAGGATTCCTATGCGGTCTTTCAGTTTTCTTATTCCTTTTGGGTGCAGCAATTGTGATCTGTAACTAGCAATAGTCAGCAGCATACATTTTCCTTCCCTTCTCTATTTTGGACACTTTTTGATCCTCTTATAGTATCTAGCCTGTATGGAGACATGACCTGCCTCTTGTGCTGCCAATGCAAATCCACAGTTCTAATAAGCCATCTTAACTCTAGAAGTAGCTCAGAACAAAGCTAAGAGTTCAGCATGTGCCACTTAGCTTATCCCTTGTCCCTCCAGTTCTGGCGGATGGAGTTTTTGCAAGTACCAGAAACACCAGCTCCAGAGCCTGTGGAGGTGCTGGAAATGCAAGAGGATTGTCAGGAAGCACAAATAGGTATGTTTTCTGACATGTATTTTGTATTTGCTTCTTATCTGATCTTGCTATAGGTAGGTAAAATCCTGTGGTTATAGAGTGCAGAATGGACAATGAGGATTTTGTCCCAGAAGACAATAGACATGCAGTAGGCATAATAAATAAAGCACCTGAGTTCTTTGTTCACCACCTTGCTTATGAGAGCTTCATACCGCTCTGAGTAAGAAAAAATCATGCCCATCATAACTTTTTTTTTCTGTGAAGACTAAACATGTCTGTGTGGGGGTTTTCTGCTATTGGTGAACTGAATGGATGCCACCAAGTCAAAAAGTTAGATGATTATTATTGTTGTTGTTGTTATTATTGTTACTATTTTGAAGTGAAAGTGTAGCATAACAGAGTATTTAAAAAGTCTACTGATGGTAGAGCATGCTGTTTAGACAAGCAATGCAGTCATCTGATTTTGTCCTGTCAAAGATTTTTGTCTGTGCTTGGGGGGTGTTTCTTTTAGCCATATCATCTTCCTCTTGCCCTTCTCATGTTGATGTTATGATCTGGATCAAACAATACTCATTGGTAATTATTATATAATACAGCTCACTAGTAATTATTATAACTAAGCTCTTTTTTTCCCAATGCTATTAGGAATATGCATCTGTTCAGCAGTTGCTTTTTTGTATTAACAAAGCCTGTTATTAATAAATCTGCGTCATGTTTCTTAGTCCTTACTTGTGTCAGTTTTGCTGAAAGGGAGCAGGATTTGGTTTTGTGAACTTGAGCATTTTTGGAAATGTTACTCATTGTGTCTCATAGCCTACTTCAGACAGACTATTGTAGGAAACAGCTTCAGTTAAGAATTGCTCTTTTCTGACAGACCTGTGCAAAGAAAAAAGATGAATAGTGTGATTCCTGGCAGGAGCTTTGCAGACATTCATCTGCAAAGGCTTTGAGATGCCTGCATGAAGTTTCCCCCTAGTCATTCTTTGGTGGTGCCTTTTGGGTTGTAGGTAGTGCAGCAGCAGAGAAGGGATAAAGCTCAGGCTATAAGCAGTTTTACTAACAGCATCTTCTCTCCTGTTGGATGAATCCAGGGCAGGAGGCCCATGAAGAGGACAGCAGTGATTCTGAGGCAGATGACCCATGCACAGGCCATGCACAGGACCCAAAACTGCAGGAGAGCCAGAGTCAACCAAGCAGCACCAGCCACAGGCCTAGGTCATCATCAAACAGAGCAGCAGCTGCATGGTCAGCAGACAGTGGCTCTGATGACTCCAGGCGTTGGTCAGACCAGCTCAGCTTGGATGAGAAAGATGGCTTTATCTTTGTGAATTATTCTGAAGGACAAGCAAAAATGCATCCCCATGCTCAGGTCAACCACCCACACCCTAGCTACGCTGAAGCACGGCACTACAGCAAGCTTAAACCAGGTAAAACAAGTTGGGCACGGTTTCTCTGTCAGGTATATTTGCTGTCATCATTGACCCATGAGGCAGTCTCTCTCTATCTATGCAGCTTTGAGCACAGTTGATTGATTCCAAATTCCAAAATGGTCACTGAAGAGAAAACAAAAGTACAAAATTTTCATGTAGTTCAAGGTTTTCTTGAGAAGTTGAGTTTACCCTGGTCAGCAGCTAAGCCACTCACAACCACCCCCACAGCTCCCTGCAGTGGCATGGTGGAGAGAACAGAAAGAACAAAAGCAAGGGATCTTCTGAGTGAAGTCTAATGAGCAAAGGAAAGAGGAAGATGAAACAAGTGATGCAAAGGCAGTCACTCATCACCTCCCACAAGCAGAATGGTGGCCAGCCAGACTCTGAGCAAATGTCTGCCTTCCCCAAAAACCTCTCCTCTCAGTTTTATGGCTGAGCATGATGTTATAACGTGTGAAATATTGCTATGATCAGTTTGAATCAGCTGTCCAGGTTGTGTCCCCTCACAATGTACTGCACTTCTGGCAGGGGATGGGGGGCAGGGCAGAGTGGGGAAAAAGAGAATACCTTGGCACTTGGCCAGTACTGCTGACCAGCAGCCAAAGCACTGGTATGTTATAAAAACTGCTTTAGTCCTATACCCAAAACATGGCATCATACGAGTTTTTATTAAGAAAATCAATGACAGTTGGAAATCTGAGTCTGGACTTCAAAAATAAAGCTATCCCAGTCCTGTCAGGCTTTAGTACAAGGTTTCCCTGTACTAAATTATCTGCAGTTCCCAACTGGAGGCTCTGTACATGGTTTTGTATCCTCTCCTTTCTTCCATACATTGAGCAGCAGCTGAAAAACATGTTTTTCCTCCGTGAAAAACTTGAGTCCCAGAGAGTTATCCCTCGGGGGTAGATTTTTTCGTTCTGCAAAGTCACACATCCATACATGTTGGGGGAGGAGGGAACAAATGCAAATTTGCTTTTTCCCTCCTACTTCCTACTCATTTCCAGGATACAGATGGGAGCGTCAGCTGGTGTTCAGAAGCAAACTAACTATGCACACGGCATTTGATCGCAAAGACAACGCACATCCAGCAGAAATCACTGCACTTGGCATCTCCAAGTGAGTACCTCCCAAGTGATGGCTTGAAACGTTTTTCTCGGGAAGCGATATGGAGCATGGAGCAGCTCCACTGCTGTTCTCAGGTGCTTCTGTTCAGGGCAGCCTTGTTCAAGGACTGAGATTTAAAAAACAGTGAAATAAGTAGACTTGTGCAGCTGCATTATGGCACATACAGTGTTGTTATAGCTCGATTGCTCAGTCAGACTAATCTGCATTAGTTACAATGCTGGTAGTTTAAATAACCTTATTACCTATTCCAACACATAAAATCGGCCATCCTGTGCATTACTGTGCCAGAGTTGTTGCTGGAATGCTTTTGCTTTTTTCTTTCAGGGATCACAGCAGGATTCTTATCGGAGATGGTCGAGGCAGAGTGTTCAGCTGGTCTGTAAGCGATCAGCCTGGCCGGTCTGCAGCCGATCACTGGGTGAAAGACGAGGGGGGAGACAGCTGCTCAGGCTGCGCAGTTCGTTTCTCGCTCACTGAGAGGCGCCACCATTGCAGGAACTGTGGACAGCTCTTCTGCCAGAAGTAAGCCAGCCAACACCTTCCTTTGGGCTTTTTTCCTTATAGAATTTTAGGCTGGGTAAAGCTGTTGCATGTCACAGAAATCTGCTGAAAGACTGAGGTTGCCCTTACCGGAAGAGAAATGGTGAAGAAAAAATTTCAAAACGCTCAAAACTTCCAGGGAGGAAATAGAAAAGACAGACCAGCCCCTTTATAAATAAAGTTAGCAAGATAGGTATCATAGAATGGTTTGGGTTGGATGGGACCTTCAAGATCATCTAGTTCCAACTCCCCTGCATGGGCAGGAACATCTCCCACTAGAGCAGAGCTTGCTCAGAGCAGAGGGGCAGGAGGGAGCAGTATTCACAACTTTCCTGTGCAACCTGTTAGTGTCTCTTCAGCCTCAATAGTGAAGAATTTCTTCCTAATGTCTAACCTAAATCTGCCCTCTTCCAGTTCAAAGCCATTAGCTGCTTGCAGCTTTGACAGCCTCCATATTGCCCATCAGGGAAAAACTCTAAACAAATTAACTTAGCAAAGAGAGCCAAACAAAAGAACACACAAGTTTTTCCAGCAGCTAGTTTTTCTTGTCAGTCTACAAGCAACCAAGTAAAAATGTAAACTGTATGCGTGACTGTAAGGATGCTGATTTAGAAATCAGTAGCGTGCAGCCTCAGACAGGAAAATGTATGACACAGAGGATGTGTGAGAACTTCCCTTATTCAGGAACTGAGGTGGGAGGCTCTTCTCTGGTCCACTGAGTTGAAGATGGTATTTCTAGTCTTATCTCTGTAGCTGTACTTTGAGCCTAAACTGGTGACAACAGCTGTTTCTAAGTTACTCTTCCTAAAGAGTCATTGCATTGATTCTGTGGTGATCATACAAGTTAAATTCTGCTTCTGCCACACTGTATTGCATTTCTCTGTCAAGATAATTTGGACAGTTTTCTGAAATTCGAGGTTGTGATAGTAATTTCCACACCTGGATAGAAAATGACCAGGTTGAGAAAGGATCTGCATTTACAGTGCTGTTTGTTTTCCTTGACAGGTGCAGTAGGTTTCAGTCTGAAATTAAGCGTCTGAAGATTTCATCACCAGTCAGAGTCTGCCAGAACTGCTTCTACAACCTGCAGCATGAGCGGGGTTCAGAAGAGGGGCCCAGAAATTGATGGACTCCTGGCAAACTGGAGACCCCATCTCAGCCCTCCTGTCACTCTGAAAACTAGTGAGAGTATCATGCAGTGATTAGAAGGGATTAGAATATTGTCTGTTTACACTTAAGTTTATACTGAGTTTTAAGCACTAAAAGTAAAAAGGGATTGTTGAATTGATTTGTGTTGACAGATGGTAAATGAGGCTAGCAGCATAATGAAGTGAAGAGCAAGGCCCAGGAAGACATGATTAATAACTGCAAATCCAACAGAACCGTCAACCCCTAAACCCATGTTGACGTTGCTATCGAGAAAATCCTCAGTTATCCTAAATACCCGTTCTTGTCTTGTTTTTGTAGAGCTAGTCATCTTTATCAGGGGGAGGGGGAGGGGAAGGCTTTTTAGAAGATAGTTGTAAATCTGCCTTCTTCGCAAGCAACTGTGTATATTGTAAATAGGTATAATGGCCTTTTTATCTAAATATGAACTTAACTGCCTGTTACATGGGACTTCAGATTAACCGCTATACTTTGTGTGGCATCTTTATCTCATCTATCAATTTAAATACGAATGTTTAAAAAAAAAACAAACAGAAAATTTGAAGGCATTATGTGTATTTCTGTTAAAAATCCAGTCTGTGCATGTTTGTTCTTTCAGTTGCCCACAGTATCTTCATTTAAGTAAAAATATTCATAGAATTACATGGGTTTTTTCAAACAAAAACATTTTTGAGAATAGGACTTGGAGTATTTTATTCTAGCTGTAAGATAACCAGGAACTAAATTGTACACTTGTGTTGCATTTTATACCAAACTATTTACCACCTCAGTGTTGTTCATATTTAATAAGGCCTCTTTTATACATATGTCAGAGCTGCAGTTTTGTTAATTACTTAATGTTCCTTAGCAGCTGATTCATGCAGTGCAAGAACCAGCTTTTACCTTCTTCAGTCTATAGCAATTGGCTTGCATATAGGTACAGAATTGATTCCTTCTGCATAAAACTTAACCGCTGTTGTCCTGTAGCTTGTTTGCAAAAAACTTTTGGAACAATAGGCATTGCTCTAAAACAGGGTGATATTAGTCATGTCAGAAATGCTTCTAAGAGCTATCTTCGTGTTTCAGCACATGGCATCAACTTGAGGACAGCAGTAGAGTTCCATTATGGTTTTTAAGTTCCAATATGAATTTAATTGCAGTATTTTTTTACTACTCTTGTTTATTTTGCACTACATGTGGGATGAAGTAGAGACACTGATATCCACTGGGATTGGAACATGTGCATTGGATAGGCCCATGGACTTAATTTCTGAACAAAGTCTTGCCAGTGGGTTTTTGGTTGGGCTGGGAGGGTGGGGGCCAGACAGGTGTTTGGTTTGGTTTTGGTTTTTAACGTATGTGTATATATTTTATAAATGGGTGACAAACTAATCTGGATCTAGGTATATTCACAATTATTTTAAATAGCGGTAAGGATATGACCCAAACCGACAGAAGACAGGTGGCCCTGCTTTTGACCTGCTAGCACTTCAGAGAGTGTCTTCACTTGAGCCTATGAGATTATCCTTCACTTGGAATTATTTGGGTAGACTGTGACTCTGGGATGGCAAATGGTTAAAACCAGCACTGTCCTCAGAAATGCACCACTGAAAATGCCAGATCAGCTGTGGTGGTGAGGGCTCCTTCCAGAAGGTCTTGGCCATTGCAGAAGCACACCTGTCTTCTCTTGATTTGAGCTTCTAGCAGTGAATAATTTGTTAATCCTCACCACTTACTATTTACCCTGGTATCACATGTTTATGCACTGAAGGTTAAATATGTATTTTGATACATGTTTGTTTATTATGTATGTGCTGGTCTGTAAAATGAGATATATTCCTGTTTTGGTATATATACTAGGTCCCCAAATGAACAGAAAGGCTTCTTTAGAGCCCTTGCACACTGTTGAGTAAATGCAGGTTTGTTGAGATTAGCTGACCCAAATAGATCCCTTTGGATCCAAAGATCAAGTAGCCATGCTGCATGGCTACCCTGACAGATTTGTACCTAAAAACAAGAAGAGGTTCTCAGTAAGCTTGTGCAGAGCACTGGAATTTCTGTGTTCAGCTGTTCTCTCTAACGTTGCCTTCACCCTTCCCAAAATGATGCAAAACCAGCATAGTTCAGAAGACAGGCTAGTGGCCTTAACGTTTTCAGTTTGAAGAAAAGGCTGTTTTAATAACTCTTAAATGCCACTGAGTCCACAGTTTTCTTCCCCTTGCCTCCAGATTTCAGATCAAAACCAGATGGAAAAGAAGTCTTCTTTTCTATGGGCTGCAACTTGTACAGCCACATCATTAAACCCTAATAATAACAAGGTCTGTGGCAATAACACTGAAATAATACAAACACTAAAGCAAACAACTTGCATGTAGTACTAACGCGAGGTCACGAAGCTAGTGGGCCAGCAGTGAAGAGGTAGTCGATGGGGTTCAGCTGCACAGGCGCTTTGTACAGGTCTTGTTCTAGGCTTTTGATGTTCAGCACCATATTAAAAAACCCAAGGTCATTACTCTTTACAGATTCTAGAGTGCAGAGATGAGTCTCAATTTACATTTTGCAAACCAATCACCACAGCCCATTGGTTTACTTCTTTAGATGTGCTGTTCTGAATGTCATGTTCTTGTAGGAGGTGGAGGGGAAAAAACACACCTGCTTGTAATTCCTCTGGCAGCTGGTGCTGTGGGCAGCTGTTTTGTTCACTTGGGAGTGGGTTTTTTCCATTTCTTTCAAGCTTCTAGTGCAAATACTTGCTTTGTTTTCCATGGAAAGATCTGTTGAGCAAAAATATACTCATGTACACTAACATTAGTAGACTGTATTCTCTGCAAGTACCTCACATGTCTTCTCCTGCCTTGTTCTTTGTAGTATTCTTATTCATGTACTCCTAACATTTGTATGTAGTGTGCAACTGTTATGTCATGCTTATGAGAGGGGGTTGGCTGCCTCCAGCTGACATTCATCAGTTCAATAGCAAAACACTTTAGATAAGTTATTTTGCACTTTCTTATGTATAAAATTGGTAGAAACTTATATTTGCTTTGTATCATTTAAAGACTCCTTTTGTTTCAGTAAATGAACTGTGTATAAAATATTTATGCAGTTAAAACTGTTTTTAGAAAGTATTTTTAATTTCAGCAAGTTTGGTTACTTGTTGCATGAGTATTAACACAGCTGACTTTTTGTGTCAGTGCAATGTATATTTTTTTTGTCCTGTTATTAACTTGTAAGCCCTAGTTAAATGGCCATTTATTTGTACAGCATCAGGAGTAAATTGAAGATAACTGGCTAAGACTGGAGTGTGGAATTTTGTACTATATTGCAGAATCCAGTATCTGTTTTTTGGTGGTTACGTAAAAGGCCTGACGATTTACTATCTAGTGTGCAATCTGTGATATCTGAATGTTCATTGTATATTTGTCTCCAATGCAAAAAGGTAGAGTAACACAACTACAACAATACATGATTAAATGCAATAGTTCAGGTACTGAAGTATTTTTTTCATTTCAAATAAATACCTGCTATTTACCACCAAAAAGCTGTTTTGCATTTGTTGGAAAGAAATTTGCAGCTGAATAAATGTTTTTAACATGGGAGTGGTAACTAATGAGTAACATGTTTCTGTATCATGGGAAGGAGTAAAATTATGTTACTTGTTACAGTTTCACTTTCTGAACATGAGTACAGTCATCTATGATGATGCATGTGAAATTGTGTCTTTGTTTATTCTTTTTTACTTTTTGAGTGTTATTGTAGAGTGTGAAGCCAGCTACAGTTTAACAGTGTGTAGAAGAATAGGCTGTACCAATACAGAGAGAGCCGACAGAAAAGAATTAAGTCATGCACGGTAAGGACAGTGGAACAGAGATAAGTATCAAAAAACAACTTAAATCATCGTCCCTGAGGAGAGAATGACTACAAGAATGACCTCAACTTATCTGGTGAGAAATAACCTAAAATACCCAAATATTTAAATATTTTACCAATTCTTTGTTCCATTTTTATACCCTTTTCTGTGCTGGTAATGCTAAAGAATGTGGGTTTTCATACTGGCAGTTAATTATGTGCCAGTGCCAGTGGCTAACAGTTTTTCTCTAACTAAAAAACAGGCCTTGATGCAGTTGGGCCTACCATGTTCCTTGGCTGATGAGCACCAGAACTGACATTGCAGTCTTGGTGATTTGTTTGGTTGTAAAAGAAAGGGAACTTCTACTGATTAACTTAACTGTCAATGCTAACTGTGTTAAACTCCTTCCGTGAACTCTTTGGGGTTTTCAGTTGTGTTATAGAAGCTGTTTTCATGGCCTTCCTAAGCCAATTTTAGTTTTATAGCATTGGTAACGTTCACTTCTCATAGGTTCAAGTATTTCTTACTCAGGGATTTCCATATTTTAAATCTTTTCATACACTGAAGGAAATGTTTATAGCAGTTACAGGAGAATTACTGTACTTCTTGGTGCACCTACAGACACTGACAGCTGCAGCCCAGCATGCTATGCTGCTGTCATGGGGCAGGTCATGAATGAGCTGGATCAAAGCATTTTGAGCCAGTAAACCATGCTGACTGCAGGGTGTAGGGTCTGGTGTCACTGCAGCCTTTGTGGAGAGAGGTGCTCCCCGAACAGTAGCTCCAGGCTGGTCTGTATGGCTGGATCCTTCAGGCCAACCATTGCAACCTCATTTCCTCACAGGCAAAAAATGAGTTAGCCACCTTATTTGCCTGGTGTCGTATTTAGTTACCCAACTTGTGCTTAGTACACGGTTTTGAATGATGCAAAGAACTTGCGGTTAGTGTCACATCTTGCCTATAGAGTGCGCTGCGAAGCCTCGTCCCCTCAGCTTGTGAAGCCTGATGGAGGGCATTGCCCAGCTTTGGGGAGGTGAGCCAGCCTCAGGGCGTGGTTTTGTGGCCCTTATGTGCCCTCAGCACCCCAATGTGCACGTGCTCCTTTCCACCTCTGCCAGCCAGTGGCGTGTCCAAAAGCTCCCTTCCACAGGTCTCAAAGTCTGCCTTAATTAAACAAAATTGCCTCCTGAGTTTTCTGAGTGGGTTGTGGAGCCAGAGGTTGGGTGCCATGGCTGGAACTCAGCAGGCAGAGCTGCACTGCTGCCTCTGGGTCCCTCAGGCATGGTGGACAGTGGAGGTGCCAGGACCATTTGTGGGAAAGCAGTGGGGGACACAGTGCTGACTGATATTATGATTGGGAAAGTGCAATCTTATCCCTTCTCCTTGGAGCACAGACTTTAGTGTTGACATTAAGATAGTGCAATTTAGAGTCTCAGTTGCAAATCAGGCATTGGGAGAGTTACTTTGGCTCCCTTCTGTCCAGACAAACAAAAGGGTGATTAATTAGGAAAGACATAGCCTTTTGTAAGGTTCCTGCCTTAAACCTGCATCCAGGAGAAGGAAAAAGGGTGTCCTGTGAAGTTCATGGCAGCTCAAATGTCAGTGCTGGACCCATAAAATCTCCCAACGAGCAACAGACAGGCCAGCAACCAGTTTTGAAGTGAAACAAGACAGTTGGTGAGTGACAGGGCAGCTCACTGCAAGTGCACCAACCTTTAACTCTAGTTCCACCACAGCTCCTGCCAGGCAGACACACCCCCCAGGGCCAGGTATTTCATTTAGCAGCTAAACTAAATGGCCATGTCTTCCAAAGCATCTATTGGGAGTGTTAGTTGTTCACAGAAGGTCTGGAGCCATCTGGTTTTGGAAGGGGGGTGGGGCTGAAAAAGAGAACTGAAAAAGAACTGAACTGAAAAATGTGGCATTTCATTTTGTGATAGAGCCATAGCTCAGCCCATTGTTACCAAATTTGTGGCCATTTTGCTGTGACCAAATTGTCTTTCAACACTATTGTGGTGACTTGGACATTTCAGAAAGATGAGATTTGGAGCTTGATTTCTAGGCTCAAAGTGTTGTGTTTTGGTTTTACTTTTGTAAAAAATGCATGTGTGTTCTTAAGAATAACTGGCTGTGGAACATGTCTGTCTCCATGTGAGGGCACAGTGTGGATTTATTGGTGTGGCTGATGTGCCACACAATGTAGAGGACAGGGTAAAGTGAGCACAGGAACAGGATTAATGTGTTGAGAGGCAAATCCTGCCGTCCAATGGGGGCTGTGACTTTGCACGTTGTTAGTTTTCTGAAGTGTGAACATCTAGGGAAAGCACTGAAGTAATTATTACATGGGGAGGAATGACAAAAAAAGATGTAATGACCACATTAAATAAATTTAAACCAGACTGCCTACAGACAGTGACAGCTCAAATCCAGACAGTTTCTCAGGTGCTGGGCGTTTAGCTGTCCCACCAGCACCCTCCCCTAGGAGGAGGGACTGCTCCCTCCCCACTTCTGGTGCTGTGCTGGGCTGAGCCTCAGGGAGGTTAGAATGCTGCAATGCTGGGCAAGAACAAAGGCAGCCTCTGGGCAAGAGTATGTTATAAATGTAAATATTGATGTATGGTTTATGTGTGTGTGTGCACATAGAGCAAGTCCCTTGCCCAACAGCAGTGATGAAAGCTTGGTGTGATCAGCCACGACCCCCACTCTGTGCAGGTAGGCTGGTGGGGGGGTGTTGACACAAGCTTCTCTCAGCTCTAGGAAAAGCTTCCAGCCCCTCTCAGGGGAGCAGCTTATATGAGTGTCCTGTGTGAGAGAAAGGACTGGTGTTGTTAAAGCTTGGCTGCTGTCCCAGTGCCCTCTGATGAAGCTGGCAGGGAACGGGTGCTGCTGGGACTCAGCTGCCTTCCCCTCCCACAGAGATGCATGAACTAGCAGGTCACAGGGATGCTTGTAGCTCCCTGGAAGTGCTCAAGGCCAGGCTGGATGGGGCTTGGAGCAACCCAGTCTAGTGGGAGGTGTCCCTGCACATGCTGCAGGGGTGGAACTGGATGATCCTTTAGGTCCCTTTCAACCCAAACCATTCTGTGATTCTATGATGACCTACAGTGATTACTATATGCTTACCACCATGTGCATATGTGGGATATGTGCATATATCTAAGAGCTGATCATCTCCAAACTGAGCCAAGAAGTGGATTTGGCAACACCGGGTAACAAAAAAGGAGTCTCTTCAGTCCTAAAAGGGCTGGGGCTCAGCTGTAGGAAACTGCTAGGACTTCATTGAAGTCAAGGCTGCTCCTTTCAAGGCAGAGTAAAAGTAGGTCTGAGTTCAGCTGTAAAAGCAGTAATAATTAAAAATACTAGTGATCTCAGCGTTACTTCTGTGGATAAGTGAAAACCCCCGGCTGTTATTTTCTCCTTCTCATTTCTTTCATGATAACTGAAAAGTCTTGAAGCCATGCAGAAGCCAAAATATGTTATTGTATAGAGGAAGCCCTATTTGTTTCTTTCCACTGTGTCACAGGGTGATATCACTCACCATGATCGCTACCCAGGATGTTTTTCTGCTTCATATAAGAGTTCTGGTTTTTGTTTTAAGACAGATTTCGTTTAGAGAGGGCTTTCTTATTTCTTGGTATTGTAATATATCAAAATACAAGAGACAAAAGCAGCAAGTTAGAACATGTCTCCCCAGTGCAGCAAAGCTCCTGGACGCTGACAGACCACAGAGATAGAAGGTACTTCACACTGGTTATCACTGGGTCAATGTCTTTGTAGGCAAAGCCTTGGTTATCAGAAGCTTTTTATGGCAGGGGGTGAGGCCTAGGGCTAACAGGGCAGTCACAACACAGCTTGACACGTACAAACTTCTCTGTTAGTTGGCAATGTGGTAGAAGACAGAAAATCCTTTTGTAGTGACACAACTCTGGAAGCCAATTCTTTATTAAAAGATCTTTTAAGCATTTCAGTACAGAGTTATCTGCTCCACTGAAGCTTTTGAGTTGATGTGAAGACAAACTTTAAAAAAAAAAAAAAAAAAAAAAAGGCACAACGCACACCTCTATAAAGTTAAGAAGTAGATGAACACTGATTACACCAAACATAAATATTGAACCACAGGAATTACACACAGTCCTAAGGCAAACTATGTAATGAATGTATGCAATTGCACTTCAGTCTGCAGAGAGTTACGACACACGCCAGTGCCCAAGCACTCAATATCCTGGGTCAAGAGGACACCATGCTGGATATCTCTGCCTTGAGAACTGCAGCTTCAGAACCTGGAGTGTTGCTGTACCAATACATTTGGCTTGTTGGGTGAGTGACCAATGGGCCTCGCAGTGCCCAACTGAATTTATTTAAGAAAAATACTAAGCCAGTTCCACTGATATCTCTTGTTTTGTGCTTCTCCCTTAGCTAGAAATTGCAATGCCTGACCACAGCATATCTACCTGCTGAGAGAGAAAAGGTGATCCAATACCCTGATCCTGTGGAAGTCAGTGGAAATTCTGTGATGAGTTTAAGCTCCTCACAATTTTCATTTCTCCCAAGTATGCAAAAAGCAGTGATACTGCTGATCTCTCTCCAGACCCCCATTCTCAACCTCAAACTGTCCTCCACGATTATTCTCCAAACCTGACCTTTTCAACCAAAAGAGACTGATTGTATTGAGGACCCTGTGTTAAATGAACTGTTGGATCTCATCCCCATTTCTTGCACTATGTTCATGGTTCAGAGAGATCAGCTCTCCTAAATCAGGGTTGTAAATGACATTTTAGTGAGTTCCCTCTACAAAGCATGAAATACCCCTTTCTGAGTGGCAAAGAGACCAAGCTGGAACTCCAGCTACAGTCTCAACGCCTCTCTGGATTGTGGTTCAGGAAGCAGAGGCCAATGGCTCTGGTAATGGAGAATTTCTACCAAATACTACGCTTTTCAAGCTAGCACTCAGAGCCTTGCCATAGGCAACACCAAGGGAGGAACCCACACAAACCATTGTGAAGGCACCTCTGTTCTTAATGGCAAAAGGAACAGGCAGGCGACTGGCAAAACATTTTGTCTTCATCAGTAGCTCATTTACTTCAGAATGAGATGCAGAAAACTAGAGGGAGCAGGCAGGGAACAACTTGTGCGTAAGAAATGCATCTCTAATCTTCTGTCAGTTATTAACTTTTGCTTGGAGCAAAATGGCTCATGTATTAGTTCTATGTGTGTGCTAATTTATTTGTGAAACGTACTGGTAGCTATACAAAGTGCCTGTTGAATACTGGTAAGTTTTCAACTTCAGTACAATTAAGTGGTTCCACAGGTAAACTGCGCTGTATGCTACATTCTTTCTCTCATCATTTTCAAGCACTGCATTTCCATGTCAGGATACATCCCTTCACTGCAGTATGCAGTTCTGAAGTTAGACCTGCTCTGAGCAGGAGGTTAGGCTGGATGACACCCAGAAGTCCTTTCCAATCTAACTTTTTCTGTGATTGCATAAAGGCAGCAATAGCAATGGCCAATACATTGTCTAATCATCTTCCATTTTGTAAAGGCTTATCCCTTTCTTTATAAAATTTAAAAGTTATGGACAGATCCTTTCTCTGGACAGATAACCACTCTGTGAGAAGAAGTAAAAGCCCCCAGCCACTTTTGTTCTCTGCACAATCAGGCAATCAGATAGGAATTTAAAAAAAAAATGCCCCAAAACCTCCAGTGAGAAGAAAATCTATCATATCATGTCACATCTGGGTCCATGTTTAGAAGCTACTCTGTCTGAGCCATTCCTCAGAGCACCTGCTCTTCATTTGCAGCATTCTTTGTTAGCAGCTTGCATTTAATACCATGTCTTCAGCTTGGCAAGTATCCAGCACTGCTCATAAAAATCCATGTGTACTTGTCACAGATACCCCCAACGCCCTTGTTATCTTCTGTCTGGATAGCTAGCTAGCTGGCCAAACAGAAACAAGCAGCCTTTTGAATAGGGCAGTGTCCATGAACCTTATCCAAATCCCTGCAGCAGGACTCAAGCCTGTCTGACACTTGATACCAAAGCCACCCCCACAGCAACTCCCTCTCCAGAGCTTGACTAACCCTTCACTGTGCCCAGAGTGAAGTGCTGTGGTTAACCCTTTGCTAGTAACTCTGGGACTTGCTCTTTTAGCAGGTCATGCCTTTGGCAGAAGAAAGGCTCTCAGCTGCTCACACTGCAGCACAAACTGGTCATAACCATGTTCCTGGAGCAGCTCTCTTACCCTCTGTCAAATGCAACCTCTCCTCAAGTGCTTGGGTGAGGCTGTCTTGCCAGTTGTGCCACAGACAGCTTGTGGGAATCTTCAAATTTGCTGCAGACTAAGAACCTGCACTCACTAGTCACAACTAAGGGTGCCCCTCTGCCTCAGGTAAGCAAGGCTTACTGAACCCCAGCTCTGGGGAAAATCTGGGGGGAGAGAGAGGATTATTACTGTAAACTAGTGATGTGTTCAGGAGGCCTGGGCAACAGCATGCAGTACAACAGAGAGTTACATGTTCCAACACACAAGGTCTTTGTACTTAAAAACCAAATATACATATTATATATACCATGTAATACACCCAAGTGGTGGGACAAATCCATTGTGCTCTCTGAACACCCAGAACTTCATTCTGTCAGTACAACACTGTGCTCTTGTGCTCTGCTGGGTGCTGCCAGGCCTTTGACCAGAGGCAAGGAAAAATGTGGAATGACTGCCCAAGGTGTAACCCTGGGCTACAAAGCTAAAGGGCTAAAAGTAACAAAGATGCAGACTTCACTCTGGAAAATGAGAATCAGGCCAGGCATCTCAGAAATATTTTTCTGCATTGCAAGGTGACTTAACATCAGGCAACTTCTTCACTTTTGTTTCGTTTTTACAGCTGTGCTGCTGGAAACATCTGTAGAATCAAAAATACTGCAGGGAGCCTGAGAAGAGCCCAGTTCTTCTCTGCCCTTATTTCATTGCAACAGGATGACTCAGAGGGCACAGAAGCTGTGCACCTGATGGGGAGTGGAGGAAGAAGGAGGTCTGAAAAAGGCACACTGGGACAGATCTTCCTCTGCTGCCAACAGCTCACCTGCAGTCTGTGTCACAGCAGCAACATAAGCTGGCTCAGGGCTCTGCCCTGCCGCTCCCCCCCTACGCCTCACTGGATGCAGACTGCCTCCGGAAAGGGAAGTGGAAACACTTCCTTTAAGTATAAAACTACCTTCTGGTGTCTGAATATCGGACACCTACTAGAAACAGTACACCAAACTTATAAAAATTACCTTATGTTACTATAATGCTCTCTCCCTAGCTTGCTTTAGGCATTTTACAGCTCCCTGTATAACATGAAGAGACACAGGAGATCACAACCAACCAAAAGAAACCTTCAGCAGAGGGCAAGAAAATCCTCATATAATTATGAAGAAATACTTTCCTGTCTTATACATCCAAAGAATCTTGATTAGTAAACTCATTGATACTAGCTGGTTTTCTGTTAAAAAAAAAAATGAAGTTGATGAGACTCTCTCTCTGGATATCAAAACTGTGGTTTTTTCTCCTGTTCTCCTGTCAAGCACTGGCACACTAAAGGGAAGACAGTGTAAAGAGTTTCTAAGTGGTCCACAGAGACTGTACAGGCTTTAGACCTAATGGAAAAACGTTCCCACAGCACGTGGCTCCAGCCTGCTCTGTCTCCTTGGAGCTAGAGGATCATGGATGATGGCGAGAGCATAAAGCCCTGCAAAGCAGCACTGTCTCAGGAAGTTGTTCAGCTACACCAAATGCCACTGGCATTAGAACCTAAACACTTCTGAAACTTCTCCCTTATTTTTCATCTGCTTCTCCTGAAGCACAGGGGAGTGGCTGCACAGCAAAGGAAGACAACAAATGTGCTTTTTGTCTACCTAAGAACACTGTGCTTTTTGTTCCCCTGTGTATTAATGTACAAAGAAGCCAGTATGTGGCTCAGAGACTCAGACTTACACAGCTGCCAGGTAACTAAGGGTCCTGGGTAATACAAGTAGGTATGAAAACAATTGTGCAACACCTTCAGCCTTAGATGAAAACTCAGAGCCTCATCTGTGTGAACAAGGTGATGTGCAGAGCTGCTGGGAGTACAAACCCAAGTAAATAGCTGCCTTAATGCCAACTGGAATAAATAAACGCAGCAAAACGCGATCAGCTGTAAGCAACAACAGGGCGTTATGCACCGAGGGAGTAGAGACATCTTCCGTAACAATGGGAACGAAGAGATGGACAAGACACTGAGTCAACAACAGATGGATGTGTTCTCCTGTAGTACACTGTGTCCAGATTATGGCAGGAAAAGACAGCTTTGGCAGGTTTTCATGCCCACCTCCCGCTGGAAGCAAAACTGCGGCTGAAGGAGAAGTTGACCTCACTGGTTTTGTACTTTCCCCATGCTCCAAATGGCACGATGACAACTGTGCTGTTGTCTTCAGTACCGAACTGCACTGCCTGAGAGAAGAAACAATGTGTCACCATCATCATCTTGCTTGGGAAAGGAAACAAGTGTTTGGCTGCACATGGGACAATATGCCCTAAGGCACAAGATTTCCTTCTCCCTTCTCAGTCCAGATGCGGAACTTGGTACTTTTCCATAGGATATGCCACCATCCAGAACTCTGGTGAGAAACTGGTTATTTCTGTCTATGCTGATGACATACTCAGCACAGGAATAAACTGCAGTTACAGTCTCACGCAGTTCAGTGGGTCATGAGCTAAGCAAGTTAATTGAAATGATGCCTGGCAAGGATGTGGTGAGATCCAGGGTATGCAAAAGGCTAGCCAACCGACTAGTGAATGTCTCAACCAGCTTAGTTCAATTAACTTGAACGTGTGCTTGCATACCTGTTTTTTTAAAACCAAACAAAATAACAAGCATTTGGTGCCAGGCGAAGAAGCCCTGGCGTTACCTGCTCAGTAACAACGTGGGCAGCTTCAGCAGGGTCATGGCACTGGTTAATGAAGTCGCAGATCTCTTGACTGTTCACTATGAAGTTAATACCATCTGTAGTAAGGACCAGGAAGCTGTCGTCTGCATGATGCAACTGCAACAAAGGCACATGAGATGCACAAGGACGCAGCAAGTGGAGCAAGGCAATTAATTAGTTGCCTCCATTTTAACACTGAAAGCACTTTTTCTGTGGGTGCTGTGTGCTCTCCTGCTTTCTCTGCAAGGACTTAACTGAAACTCCAAGCCCTCAGCTGGCCAAAGGCTGCCCCTTGAATCCTTGAGTGCATCCATTGGCCACACAGACTGTGTTCCCTGTACTGGAGGACAGCATCTTAAGGTGATTCCAGTTCAAGAAAGCAGCCCTCTGAATACACTGAGGCCAAAGACCACATCCATTCATCACCCAGTAAACAAAATGCTTCCTTAAACTGAAGATTTCAAGGAAGAGATGATGGAACTGTGGTCATCTCCCTAAAGCCCTCAGGTGGGTAGCACTTAATTAGGACCAACTGAATGTAAGTTGTCCAGGCCCTGGGAGGTGTTGGAGAAAAGCATGAGAGTATGAGCTAAGAGGAGACCCTTCCTGCAAAAGTGAAGGCAAATTGTGCTGAATCCCTTCTGGATGGTTGTTTTCCAGACAATCACAGAACTATGGTAAGATACATGCAGCTGCCCTTTCCTCCTCTCAAATACCTCTATGTATTCCACTCTTTTAGATGACAGCCCATCCATATCCTATGTAGTCCTCAGTGACTGGATTTTAGCAGTGTTAACCTCAAAATTATTCATTTGACCACAAGCCCTGAACAGACTAACACCTATGTATTTCAGTAATGGATCTCATCCTATATTGTACTGTGTGATAAATGGGATTTAGAATTGATCTGGTTGAATTATTTTCTGTCCTGTTTGTGTTAATCTGAAATGACTTAATTAGAACTGGTCTCCAGGTACTTCACCACAAATAAAAAACAACCTTTGGCCATCAGACTTCATCTGGGCACATGTCATGTGGGCACTGCCACCTGCATCAAATACCTCTGATGCTCCTTAGTCCAAACATTGCTGTTCCTGTTAATAAAGCCTTCTTTTACCTGAACCCTTTTTGTTTCTGGCTCAGCTATCACGCCACTGTTTTTAAGCTCCAGATCTCCTATGCTCCGCGTCATTGCAAGTCTACCGTTCACATGAGGTTGTCCCAAACTGTTCCAGGAAACGAAGCCACCACACTTCCTAATCCTGTCCAGAGGCACAAAAGAGAAGGCAAATATGAGTTAACTGCTTGACACCATTACACCATGTCTACCTGTGATTTCTGTCACTAGCTCCTAGTCCAGAATGGGGTACAGAGGAGCTAAGGTGAGAGCTGAGGGTTGGCTTTTGCTTTTTGAAGGCTTCTACAGAAGGGATGTGGCTAGGTGGGCTGAGTCCTGACCTGGGCACCATAGTGCATTTCTTCAGGTCTTGGCTCTAACTTGGCAGCCTTGGACAAGACTGAACCATGTGGTCACAGCTCTATACCAAGTCGTAGTTACACTGATCTTGCTGCCAAGACAGTTCATCCTTATCCAGGGCTTTCCGCATCCCTGGTCCTCTAAACAGAGCCAAATGAGTTAACTGGAGCTGTACTGCTTTCTGCCAGCTCATAGGTGGTTTTGTGGTGTTATGTTCAACTCTCTGCTTTCTTCCAGGACCAAACCAGCAGCAGAACACAAGCACATCCTGAGCAAGGCCATCCCTTGGGAAACTACATCATCACCTGACAGGTACCTTTCCTTCTCCTCCTTTCTTTCTGGAGTATGGTCAATGGTGAGTTTCATGGCCTTTCCCTTTCGACACAGCAGAGCACGACTGTCTCCCACACTTGCCACAACCAGCTCAATACCATCCCGGAGCAGAGCCACTGTTGCAGTGGTCCCAGAGTTCACCAGAGTTGCTATAAATGTCAGATCAGAGAGAGAAGTTTTAGCACTGCCAAGGAGCATGGGATAATTTACAACAGCAACAGTCTCAATTAGTAAAATGAAGACAACTTGTGCTCTATATTAGCAGTAACTAACTGCTTTTAAGTTGAAAATAAATCTACATATAAAATGAAATAGTACAGCAAACATGCATGCATGTAGGACTGGGAGAGAGAGAGAGGCAATGGGAAGGGCAAGTATTTCTGTGCAACAACATGGCTCCATGCAGAGGGTAAATGGAATAGAAGCAATACAAGCTACAGTGGCTTCCTTTCAGCTTGTAGCAAATGTGTTTTTTTGCCCAACTAGTTTACCTCAAGTTACAGGGTTGTTTCTTATCCCTGGGCACAATGAGTGCAGGAGAAACCACCATAAAGATGATGGCTCTTCCCTTCTGTTAAGTGATGAAATGATAAATTGAGTAATAGTAATTGCAGCTTCATGTAGTTCATCAGAAAAGAAACACTAGATCACTCTTTCACCCCAGTCTGTGGGGTCCTCGCGTTGCTGTCACAGTTGTTACAATCTCACTCTGCTTCCTCAGCCTTGCCAAGACACAAAGGGTTCAGCCAGCAGGACATCGACTTTTTTTAGAAAGGGACACTGATCCCTTCAGCCCCTGCCAACTTCCTGGAGGTCCCAGGGCAAAGGTGAAGCTGGATTCTGCCTTGCCTTGTGCTTGCAAACTGATGCTGGTAGCATCTCTCTGGGCAACCTGCCCTGGGCACTGGTGGGATCACTTGACAGGGGCACACAGGGATTGCCCTAGGCACAGCAGAGCCAGCCTGAGCTGCTGTCTTCCTGCTCTTAAGGGAGTGGGATGAGCTGACTGTGTTCAGGGACCTGGTTGGATTAACTGGTGCAAGTAAATTTAAGGGCTTGTCATTTCAGTTTCTACAACAGTCTGGAAAAAAAGTGCTTGAAAACATGAAATGGGAGTCTGCCTGTTTCAGAAAAGAGCTGCAGTTTTATCTGTGAAGGAAATGCCAGAACTGTCCAGCTTTCCATTTTTTGTTTGCGTTTTGAAAGGATCAGTCCCATTTTACAGTTAGCCTCTTCTTTTCCTGTTAATTATGCAAAGAAAACCCAGTGAGGGTGTCTGGAAAGCAGTAACTCCTGCCAACTTAAGCTATTACAGTAAAAAGTCTGACTAGGACAAGCTATTGCCCAGAACACATTTGCATTCACAACCAATGCAAAAGCCCTTGAAAGGCCTTCTGCAGGTCTCCTGCATTCTAGCATTTTCCAATTTTTCCAGGTTTTAAAAGCAAGCAAATTCAAGAGGTGTTTTGGGCTAACTTAGGAACGAGAATCCACAGTTATATTCCTGTTTTCACATAACTAGTAGTTCAAGGTCTTTCTATTGCTGCTTCTGCAGAGCTCAACTACAACTATGTGCACTCCTTCCCGTGGCCCTGGCCCTGGGGGGGGGCAGGATGGATCTGAAAGGACTGTGCACTTGAACAGGAGGAATGCCAGCCAGCCCCACTTCTGACCAGTTGCCAGCAAACTGCATACACGCAGCACAACCCCCTGTGTGCTAGGGACACAGAAATGTGAGTGCTCTGGGATCTTAGTCACCTCTTTCCCCAGCCCTCTGAGGTTTCAGCACCCCCTAAGTCAGACAGGGTTGGGAGTAAACTGCAGTGCACAAAGCCCTGAAAGATGCATTGAGCCTTGTTGTGCAACAAAAGCGGTGAGCTGATGAATAAATAAATAATCACAAAACAGTCTATACTAAGCTCATGTTATTATTTAAAACAGGTATTATTACTGCAGTGAGGGCTTTGTTTGGCTGTGCCCTTAAATAGCTCGTCACTGGTGACCATCAGCTATGGTGACCAAGGTAAAATCTTGGACTGTTACGGCTGCCATGCAGGCTATGATACCAAAACTTTTTAGATGCCAGCAGATTCTGATGTTTCAGGTGAGCAGTGACACCCAGTTTCTCATTTGAAGCAAGGCTCACTTGGGAGGCACATGATGAAAGCAAGATGCTAACGAGTACAAGTGCGATTAGAAATTTTAGTAGAACCAGTAAAATACCTGTTTTAGCCAACAGTTAAAAGAAGTGAAATGAAGAATCTATGTAAAACTACCTTTTTATTTCACAGAAAATACATTATATTTAGACATTAACATTAATGCAGAACTGCTACTACTCTCCCATTTCATTCCTTGGTTTTGGAACTATGCTGACAAACAAGCAGTTTTGGAAAAATTAAGATCTTTAGCCTTTAATTCATCAATTACTGGAACCATTTGGACATTGAGGTGAATTTGCATCTTTCAAGTACACAAACTCTCAAAGCCAAAAGAGCTGCTATCATGAAATCAAGGGATGGTTCTAAAGAAGTAGTCAAGATGCAGTCCAAAATTGTGGTAATGGTCATAATGACTCAAGTTTTATATAAGTTTATTAGTTAAATAGCACTCCTAGAAAAAGAAACACTGCTCACTCACTCTTCCTTGGAACTAGTTCGTGACCTGGGTAGGGGTGCAAGAACATGGGTGTAGCTTGACTACATGCATGATGTGATTTCTAGCACAGCTCGAAAACACAGGAATGATGATGGGATAACATTTCTAATGCTTTAGTACAACATCTGCTTGGTTATTTAGTAATATCAAAATACATTGCATCAGCATATATATTGGTTTTAACAACTAAAGAGTTTATTTTATTTTCCTAACAACATCACTATAAAACTAAGATCTTTCAATAGGTTCTTAACACTCACTGGACAACTTCTACTGCAAGTCATCTCAACTAATGTGACAAAGAGGATGTGGGAACCTTCCCGTAGTCCAGGCTAGGAACCGCCGGACTCCTTCACCTGGGACAAAATTAAGCAGATCTCTCTTTCCACTGAAGCCCAGCATATAGTGTCCAGGGCCTCCAGTTCTAGAGCTGCTGACCAGGTACAGTGTCTGCCACAAATAACACGCACACAGAGGCAAATAGGAAATTCACCCAGGGACTTTGTTCAAACAAAAGAAACCTGCAACACTGGAGATGAAAGCATGAGGGCTGCAGAACAGGGAAGCAGTCACTCTTTGGTTTGCCTGCACTGGCTTCTGCAGGTCACATAGGAAGTACCTGAGGCTACACATGCATCTTCAGCCACAGCCTTCAGCCTCGGTATTTCTGGGGAATTGCCACCTTTTTCACTTTCTCAATAAAACTGTGTGGCAAAACCAGTTTAAATTCAGCCACTTCTTTTTTTTTTCCCCCCTTGTGGAGGTAAGTAACCAACCAACAAAAGAATTGTATCAATGCTAGAGGGCCAACTGTCTAATATATGGTAAGAGTGGCCACTCTGAAGAGCATCTTCAGTACAGAATATGACCCAATCCATTTCCTCAAGGTAATTTATGTGGCTTTTTAAAATATCTATTTATAAATAACACAAAAATGGCGAGTTCAAACTAAATGAGGTCAACTGAAACAGGGCCATCTTAGAGGCACTGAATAGAAGTATATAATTGTTCTGACCCATGGGAAAAATTGTAAATTAAATGCCACTTTAATATTGTAATTAGTATCTTCTAAATGTGTTAGGTAATACTCAGGGCCCTTGGATAAAAAGGCTGCCTTTGTAACATTTACAAAACCTTTAAGTACAATTTCTGCAGCTCTCCTTTTTCCTCAGTGTTGCAAGTTAACATATTCAAAGAAATAAAAATCATGTTTCAATGGTAAATAAAAAAAATAAAACAAAACCCCATTACTTTTAATATTTTGTTATTTGCAAACAACTTTTTCTGTTTGCTCAGCATAGTAAGATTCCAGGAGTGCCTTTCAAACATAGATACATCAGTTAATACCTGGCTATGTTTTAATAAGATAGCTATTCCAGAAGTGAGCAGCCAATGTGATTAGAGCTGGATGTACTGAACATGGAGGCTGACAGATAGACTCCCTTCTTGTCTCTGAGTAGTGGACTGCAGTTAACACAAGCAGTAACAGTACCTTGTAGAACAGCACTAGTCCAGGAGAGGGATTCTCTTACATTTCTCCAAAGAGATGCTTAAATTTCCTCAGGCACATGATGCACTTCTTTATTTCTGTCCTTGCTGAGCTAAGCTATTCAGCCTTTACATTTTATGGCTGGTCAAAAATATCAGAAAATTCTGTCTATCTGTCTTAACAGTTGTCCCGTGGATAATTATGTATTTGTTGGATGTGAGCTTTTACTGTGTCCTACGTTTAGCAGTGATTTAAAAGTGTCTGGATATATTTAAACACATGCAAGTGAATGAAAATGCTTTTTAAAGAGGCATCAAACACCATGATTCGGGCTCAAGCCTGTCTCCAAGCTGTTCAAGAGAAAGGAGTTAGGTAGGATGATGACAGATTACCCCTTATGAGGGTTTTTGTATGAGGTTTTTACCCCTTAATTAGTATTTGAAACAATGTGTCAAACAATCTGTGCGAATTTGGCTACAGGGATTTGTCCCAGGACTTAAGTTCCTACAAAACCCAGGCACACACTTTCAAAGCTGGCTGTGTGTCAAGGACCTGGACATCCTGAACATTCCTTGGGTTGGCTGTTTTTGCAGATACAGTGAAAGGAGTGAAGCCTGGCAGGGTCATCTACTGGAACAAGACTAAACTATTATCTTCCACTTTGTCAGCTATGGCCAAGTTTCAAAAGCAGCTCTCAGTCTTGGGGAGCATCCAGTGTATCCCAGATACACAGTGTTACACAACCAGCCACCATTTTCACGATTCTTTAGCAACAGTCTTGACTGTCACATCTAGAATAGCCACAATTAATCAGAAGTTTTGAGGGCCAACTGCTTAAGTGTGGAAGTAGGCTTCTAACCGCAAGCATTGAGATTCTATGTAACTTTCAAAACAGCAGCAACAAGAAAGATATTCACACTGACAAGTCAATGTAGTATTGAATTATTTTAACAACAAATATGCAAAAAGTTTAATTTGTTTAGAAATCCACACTTGTCTTTGCACCCTGATACCTCACTGTTTGCCTTACAGCTTGATTTTCAGCTGGGCAAGCAGTCAAGAGCACGGAGTGCTTTTAGATCCCCCTGGCTCCTGCAAGAGCTTGCAGCCTACCTGAGAAACCCTGAGTGCCTGTCAGAGCGTGGCCCCTGTGGATGTTTGACAATGCTTTTGCTCTCTATTTTGCTTGACCTCAAGCTTTTCTAATGGAGAGAGTATGTCCAGTATCTTGGTAACTGTTATGTAAATTTGTTGGCATTTGCATTACATTTCATTAAGCAACACCAGTTAGTTAAATGACATGAAGAATCCTATATGCAGTTCCAAAATGCTCAGCTTGCTGTGTTAAGTTGTATGTCAAATATTGTTGTTATCCAGTTCCATAAGTCTTGTGTATGAAATGCTACAACCAGAAACTATTTTCAGAGTAACAGAATCATGTACCAAGTACAGTTCCCGACCTTTCTTCTCAAGGAGCTGCTCTGACACTTAACAGAGGTTGCTTCAATGGGCCAAACCAAAAGCTGTCCAACTAACAAAGGGGCAGGCAGGGGGACAAATAAGAGATCTTCATGCTAGTGAAAACAAAAGGTTGGGGAAGCCCTTAAGCCTGTATTCAGAGACTTCATTGCATTTTTTTTTTTTTAAGAAAATTCATTTGCAAGGAGGCTCTTGGATAAAAAAAGCACATCTACTCTACTTGTGTCTCTCTTGAACTCAGTTAAAACTCACCCCGTAAGTCAAAAATTACTCTAAATGTTTTTACCACATAATTATTTTTTAAAGGATTTGAATATAAAAAAAAATTAAAATGGGATATAATGGGGAAATTAACTTTATATAGTGAATCCCCCTTTTTAAAGGGATGGATTTCAGGACTTAATTTGTTGGGGTTTTTTTGTGATAGCCTGGATATCTTAGCTTGTACCAGGTAAGAGGAAAGGTGTGTATCCCTCACAGTGCTGCAACAGCCAGGCTACCTGTCCTGCCAAGAAATATTTGAGTCCACCTAGGTTCATCTAGTTAAAGTGCAGGAAACCTCTCCATTATTCCATTGTACTCATTAATTGCTCAGGAAAAATAGCTTGAGAATACAGTATTACTTCAGACCCTAGAGTGCTTTTTGGTTTCAGGTCTTTCCTGGAGAGAAAACTAACAGTTCTGTTCTTCTGAAACTACTTCAGTCATTTTTCTTGCACCAGCACTGGAACAGGTTTTTTGTTTGTGTTTTGGTTGGGTTTTTTGTTTGTTTGTTTTTTATTTGGTTGGGTTTTTTGTTTGTTTGTTTTTTATTTTGGGTTGGTTTTTGTGGGTTTGGTTGGGTTTTGGTTTGTGTGGGGGTTTTTTTCAGTTGGGTTTGTTTGCTTTTGGTTTTTTAAGACTGACTAAACTGCCTTAGAATTCTATCTCAAGCCTGAGGAAATTCCTGACAGAACTGGGACAATGACTTTATCTCCCTTCCCAAATTACTCTCTGAAAGCTTCAGTTGCTGAGACTGGAACTTCACATGTATTTTGTCTCTAGATATACATACAAGAACTTGACTATCAGCCAGGACTAAGGAGTCTAAAAGGGCTGGTGCCAGCTTTAACACAGCCAACCTTGTTTTCCTCTTCACTGTTTCTTTGACACTCAGCTACTCCTTGGATTCTGTTTGTGCAGAAGCAGTATCAACTCCATTAATTTTAGCTTATTTTCCTCCTCAGGTGCAGCATCCAAGTTAGAAAGGAGAACATCTGACACCATTGCTTCTAACTGACAGGAATAACAGCTTTAAAAAAACCAAACAACAAACACCACCCCTCTCCCCAGTAAACAAACAGACACCAAAAATCCCAACCAACTAAAGAACAAAACAAAACAACCCCCCACCCCTTCAGGTTTCTCCCACAGTAAAGCTGCAAATCTTGGAAATCTAAATCACTCTGTTAACTTGACAAACACTTTCCTTGACAGAATCACGTTAAGAGAAATTCACTCATGATTATGCTAACGTTCAGATCAATACCTCCCCCTGTAAATTTGATTTAGACTTTCTATAGCTTTTCCATTTAAAAAAGGAAAAGTTTAATTGTTTCATTTGCAGTAAGTAATCAGAGCAAAATTCTATGTTAAGCAAAACTGTTTTCAAGCATTGTTTTTCACATTTTACTACAAAGCTACTGAACAAGTAAGAGAAACCTTATTCTCCACACCCATAACAGTAGAATATTTGTTTACCTACCATCAGCAGACAGTTGAACATGCCTTTCATATGCTTTATTTATTTCTAGAAAAGCTTTGTTCAAAACATTTTCCAGGTTTTCCTCCTGAGCAAGAAATTCTCTGGAAAGAAACAAGCAAACAAAAAATTACACTTCTTTCCAAGAAATAGAGAATCATAGATTGGTTTGGTTTGGAAGAGACCTTAAAAGTCATCTAGTTCCAACCCCCTTGCATGAGCAGGGACACCACTAGATCATGTTGCTCAAAGCCCAGTCCAACCTGACCCTGAACATTTCCAGGGATGGGACATCCACAGCCTCTCTGGGTAACCTGTTCCAGAATCTCACCACCCTTCTATGGCCTTATCTCCTCCCTGTATGAATTGAATGATGGGGGATTTCAGTCAAAAGGTAATATGATGTTACTAATTACCTGCTAGTAATCACTAATCCTGTAATTTTGCAAATAGAAAAAGTTCCTTTTCTAACACCCAGGGATGTGACATAGGGGTACAAATAACTCTAAGCAAGCCACAGGTCAGCAGTCACAGTGACCTCATCTGAAAGCAGCCAATTCACACTGTGTTCTCAGTCCTTTCCTGGAAGGTGGGTACAATTGTATTTTCCTCTCCTGACTTTGCAGGCTTGCTCACTAGGACAGGCATAATACAGAATATATAGATCACAGCTTATCTGTTGTAATGGACTGTTCCAGTCCTGTGTTCTTGCTGTCCCATTGGGTTAGGTGGCTATATATCCTAGGAGGATTAGCAACAATGGCTCCCTTTCAGTCCTAAGGAAGGAATCTCCACTGCAATTCATTTGACATGCATTTGCTTGATGCACACTCACTTAATATATTTTTCCATGTACTTATCACAGAAGTCTGCTGCTGCTGCCCCACCATGTCCATCATACACTGCAAAGTACAGTACGTCCTCTGTCAGCTGCGCATAATCAAACCGGTCTTCGTTTTCCTTACGCTTCCCGATGTGGCTAGCGCAGCCCACCTTGGCCAGGCTCACTTTTGGAATTGGCTTCCCGTACTTTATGCTTGGTGGGAGGAGAATGGGTTCGTCAATGCGATTGTCCCAGATGCCGAAGGTGTCCCATGTGGTAGGTCTCCCACTGCCATCCGGATCGAAGCGGGAAGCGCGGTGCTCGGAGGTGGAGCTGTAGCAGGCGGCTGTTGGACGTTTCTCGTCTTGCAAGAAGCGGGACGTCAGCACAGCTCTCCGTCTGACCTGACACCCTCCGTTTCGTACTAAATTAATTAAAGTAGCTGTTGACATAACTTGTCTTCGCAGGGATTCGTAGGAATAAGAGACACGTAGCTGCTGGACTGTCTTTGAGATCAAGGAGAAAGCTGATCAGGAAACAAGAAGCACAGGAAGGGGAATTTTGAGTTACATCATGCAGGAAACAATGTCACCCTCAGAGCCGCTCCTCCTGCCCAGCCTAGAAGAAACCAGAGCGAGCCCAGCACGACTCACTGAGAAACAATTCTGCACTGAGAAACAATCCTGCCCTGAGCAGCCCACGTCTAATGGGGAGCAAAGCAGACTCATCCAGGTACCACATTGCTGCTTACCACCTGCATAATGATATCCTGGATTTTTCCAGTGTTGGAGTGGCTGTGATGGAGCAAATGGTAGTGAAAATGACTTTGCTCCATGACAGCTAAAATTTGCTGTTGTGAAAATATGAGGCAAGGTCATGAAAATTAGTTTATCACGCTTGTTTCTTCAAACAGCTGCTGAAACATCCACACTGTGGCTTACTGGGGGAAAGGCAGGATAAATATATTTGCTTACATTTTAAAGAGTTTTTTCATCTACATGTGATATTTGGTTCTCTCACATTTACTGAGGACTTGAACAAAGCTTTTCAACAGAGGCCTGTGAAGTGATTTGTGATATTTTCAGGCTAAGAACAACCACTATAAGTTAATCCATGGCCACATGCAATTGCACACATAAACTTACCCCCCAAGAAAACCCCATGCAGTTCTTTGCTGTTTTGTCTGGCCTGAAGTTCTCTGCCATCTAACCCTGAAATGGGTTCCTTTGGCTAACACAGACAAGCAAGGTCTGCTGCTGGCTTCTCGGATCTCTTTTCCAGCCCAGATAAATTAAGCATATCACTTGGCTCAGCACACAGAAAAAAAAATCACTAATGGTGAATCATCTAGCATGCTGTAAAATGTAGAAAGATTGGCTCATTTAACCAGCAGCAAAGAGCAACATGTGTACCCCAGAGACGCTGTAATTCTGGGCTGGAATGCCTTGCTGTTGTACTTTCCCCATGCTAGTCACAACTGCATCTGTAGACCTGAAATATTTCTTAAAACTATTTTTTAAAATTACTGGACAAAATCCACGTGCTGACAAAAAACATGCAGTCAAAGGTAACTGAATAACTGGTTGTTTTAGTAGAAAATGGCTGTGACAAGAGCTGTCTGGAGGCCTCATTAAACTTGTTCTTCATAGCTCAAAGCACACTGCTTCAGATGCTCGTTTACCTTCCATGCAAGTCTTAGATGAAGAAAAGTTTCTTAGCACTTAGTAACTTGTCAACTTGATAAAAGGCCAAATATGCTGGGAATCACTGTTGTACCAATGTGGGCTAGGTCACCAAGTGAGTGGAACTGAACCCTTGGAATTTTAAGATTTTCCATTTCCACTGCAGGTGATGGCACCATCACATCCTTACTTCAGTACACTTACAGGTATTTAAAAACTGATTTACTTTGTTGAGTTGCTTTTTCTTTTCTGTTACCCTTGTCTCATAACAACAGAATGTTAACTTCCTTCTGAGAAGCACAGCAAGACCACATTTGAAAGCCTGCCAATCAACAAAACCCACACTTGGTTTTACTTCTGTGAGCTTGGAAGGAGAAGATGAAATGCTGGCTATATTTAGATTTCTCTGTATCCACAGCATGAATCAGAGAATTAACCCAAAATCCCAAGCTAATTAATGCATTTGTTCCCTATCAAATTCAATTCTCAAAAGGCCTTTTTTTTTTTTCCAGGCAAGTATAAATACTGACAATGGTTTCACTTTTCAGATGTCTCTGGAAGTCCCGAGTAGGAACCTGATCTTTAGTTACTGTGATGAAAACAGTTAAGCTTTCAGTTGGACCAATAACATGCTGTGCTTTCCTAGCTGGTATGTTTGCAAACACAGGGCAAGCTTATCTGGGCAACACAAGATCCAGGTATTGAGAAGGGGGGCACTGGCGTTAAAGGCAAAGTGCAAGACAGACAGAGGTAGGTGGAAATCTGTTCTGAGGTGCTCCATCTGATCCTGTTCATCTTTACACATTTAACTGAAAGAAACAGCTCCTGCAGGCATAGAAATACAGTGCTTAAAGCGAATGAAGTTAGCAATTAAACAGCAGTTCAATAAGCACGGTGCCCCTTTTATGGGCTGGCTGCTTCTTGGCAGATGGAAATTTTCCAGACTGAGAGAAGGCGGGAAAGAAAAAAAAAGAAGAAAAAAAAAAAAGGCACCCGGAAGAAAGAGAAGACATGTCTGCTGCCCCGGGGGCTTGGGCGTACTTAAAAAGGAATTTAAACCCCTGAACACGTATCAGTGCACTTGCCTGGCAGGCTTTCCAAACCACACGGGGGTGTGCAGTGCTGCGTGTTATCTCTTAAATCTGAGTGGGCTTTTTTAAGTCTGTGTCAAAATAATCTCATCCCCGCCTTGATAATAAACTGCACAGACAGCCGCGATGTAAAGAGGTTCCTGCTTGTATTTACTAATTACGAATTAGGACACGACCGACTGGGGGAGCTGGGACGGGTTTATCCTCTGTACTCAAGAGCCGCGGGGTGATGTCGGCGGCCCAGCCCCGTTAGCGCCTCTGAGGCGGGACGGACGAGCCCAGCACAGCGCCCAGCACAGCGCCCA
>NW_009952533.1:10987916-11003475 GCF_000747805.2 Chaetura pelagica | reverse complement strand
CTGCCTTGTTTCCGTCCTCCGTGCTGGCGGGGGAGCGGGGCCGGAGGAGGGAGAGCGGTCCCGGGCAGGTGGGAAACCCGAGCGCAGGGCCGTGCCGGCCGTGCCAGCGCACGGGCCGCTCGGAGGGCTTTGGAAAGGCCTTCGCCTTGTCACGGAAAAAATAGGGGAACGGATTTAAAATACAAGTCCAGTGTGCTGCTCCAAGGCGGCTGTTTCTATGAAAAACCTCACTCCTTCTGTCTCCCTCTCGTTTGACCCGTGTTCAAAGAGCAGTTTAAAGAGGTAATTTGCAGGGTGCTGTGCTACTGGCACAGCCTTTGACCTTTGAGGCAATCAAGCAAATCGGATGACTCTTAATTAGAAAAGCCCGTAGAACGCACCTTCCCCCTGACCTCACGCTGGCCACTGGAGACAGTACTTGAAAGTAGAAACCTGAAGAGAAGAATTCAAGCTGACATGTTTCCTTAGGAGCTTAAGGATGTCACTGCCAAGTCTATGCCAGGCGTTCGTGAGGTAAGGAAGTTTTTGTTCACATTTCAAGAGCATTATCTCCCCTTAACTTATATTTTTTTGTGATTTGACTTCAACGTTACCTTGTAAAAAAAGCCTTTAAAATATGATACCAGACCTGGAGGTTTACAGACTGATTATTTTCATGTCTAGGGACTCACAAAGGCACCAGATTTTCAGGAAATCAAGTTATTTGATCACCTGACTATATGTACAGATTCCTAAAAGCTTACAGCTATGTAACTATATCTAGTGTTGTTATCAGGTGGCGTCCTTAATCTCTCAAAGCTGCCATTAATATTTGTCATCCACTGCAATGTCATCTTTACTGTGTTCTGAATAAAGTTTGATGTCAGCTGTCTCCCTTCTGTATTCAGTAGGGGACAGCTAAGCAGTCTTAATGCCCACTGCATGATGTGCTTTGACTGCAAAATTTACCATCTTCTGGCTTCCCAGCAACAGAAAAGCAGCAAGAAAACCCCTTGGAGCTGTCACTGAATGAGTCTGTGTGTAGAAGAAGGGGTTAGGTAAGCATGGTAATACCTACCAGATCGCTCTGGTTTCCAGATGTGTGGTGTCCCACTCAACATTTAGAATGAAATTTAACCCTGTGACTTTTTTTGGCGTAGCAAGGCTGTCATCTGTCACTGCAGGTTGTTCCCTGGCTCCCATTTGTTAGGAAAAGAAGGAAAAACAATGCTCCATGGAAACTGGTTCTCCTGGCGTTGGGCAAGGAGCAACAGTTCTCCTGGGCAGAAGTGATCCATACCAAAGCGCATCTAAACTAGTGCAGTGATTTATCAGGAATGAAAACAGGACATCACTCTGTAAAACATGTATTGGTATTTACAGAGAGGTGCCAGCAGAGGCTTCCCAGATTAGGCACAAGTGCTAGGAGAGAATTTCTGCCCTTGATAGTCTCCAGTGAAGGCATCACAGAAACTGTAAATTTCTCATGCTGAGCCTTTATGTGCAGTGGAACTGCTCTTATATTTACAGGGTTTTGGAAGGTAAGTGAAGGGGCAGCAGGCAGCAGAAGAAAAGAGACAGCAGGCATAAGAGGCAGTAGGTTTGGAGAGGAAGCCAGGGCACAGTAGCAAGTATCTATAGGGGAATACGTGGTCATGGAGGAGTGGAGGGATAGGCTACAGTGCAGCACTTGGTATTTTGAGGGGCTTCTGGCAGCACTCAGAGGACAGGAGTCAAGACAATTCAGAAAACAGGAATGGCAGGAATTTGCACTGTAAAACATTTGTTTTCAACTGTGAACAGTTAATTGGACTTTCCCCATGCATTTTTTTTCCCTAAGAGATGAGTTAAATTTTCTAGATTCTCTCTTTCCTAACGAGGAATTTCTGCCCTGCATGGTGAGCTAATGTGAGGGAGGTGTGCATGGCTGCTGTCAGATTCTAGGTGCCTTGAGAAGGCTCTACCCCTGATGTGGGCATGTGGCTGCCTGTGCTTGTGGCCAGCCCTGGCACGGGCCAGCTGTCAGCATGGACATTCATGCTGGGAAAGGACCTGTGAGAAACCTTATTGGAGATCTTTGTCCTTTGGCTTGGGAGCCAAATTTAAGCTCAGGCTGTTGACCAAACTATGTTGCAGGTATGCCCATGCACCTCTTTGATCCTGTGCTTCCGTGGCTGATGTAACTTCCTGGCTTGACCTTGAGCTTGTGTTGTCTCTATAGTCCAGCTTGGAGGTCCTTGGACCATGGTTGACCCCTGTTGCTGTCATCAGCTGACCTGGTTCTCCTTGTTTGGGTGCTGTGAGGATGTTGGTGAGGTCCCTACTAGCCTCACTGTCACCTTTAGCCCCAGTCTGCCTGCCCTGGTGGAGCAGCCATGCTTCTCCTTGCTGACAAGGACTGCACACTGTGGGAGAAAGCTACTTCCCTCTTCCAAGGAAATGTGCTTTTTGGCACCCTTGCCAGATATTGCCCTTGCATAAATAATACTAGTATTAACATTGAAACATCACTAAGGAAGCTAATAAGCATTTTGATTAGAAAGAAGAAATAGAAAATTGAAACTGTATTATTTTTGGCCCTGTGTGATGCCTAATTCTCAAACTCATGCTCTATACTTTGTGGGTGATGTGAGATCCCTTGTGTACTTAGCCTTCAGGATATGATAGTCTTCTTTCTTCTGGCTATCTTACTCAACAAGTTTCTGTCTCATTTGGGACCCATGACTTCCAGTGAGACAGAAGGCGTTCTGAAACAGCACGGTTATGGTGCAACTTGAGCAAATTCACAGCAGCACCCAGATCAAACTGCTGGCTCTAAACTACTTCTGATTTGTAAGAAAGATGGGAGTCAGCTGCCACAGAACTCAATTCAGATGACATGGCTTGCTTCTGTCCCAGTAAAAATGGAAAATCAACTCCTGGAAGGTCAGATCAGAAGTATTCCTAGAGGATTAGCTGTAATCATCAAAGCAAAAGTCAGGTTTCTCTACTTAGCAATTCCAGGTGGGTTAATCTTGGCTGGCTGGCAGGTGCCCACCAAGCCACTCTGTCACTCCCCCTCCCAGCCAGCAGAGCCAGCACTGCTCAGCAATGGCCAAAACACACCACTGCCCTGGCTACCATCAGAAAGCACAGCACTGTGAGGGCTTTGGGGAAAGTTACATCCCAGCCAGGCCCAATACACCATGTTTTCTGAAAAGAGCATATGTTTCTAAAAAAATATGTTGCTTTGTTTATCCTGAAACTTTAAATGGCTCTTGAGCATCAAAGCAGTTCATTTGGAAAACACACAATATTTTGCAAGTATTTTTGTGCCCCTAGTGAAGGATCTGTCCTCCTGAATGTGGAGAAAAGTGAGCTAGGACATACTGTGCCTTTGGCATTGTCCGTTTCTAGCATTTTAGCTTTGCAAATGGAATTTGTCCTTGAACAAATGTGAAGCATTTTAAGGTAGAAGCTGTGATACTTCAAAACATATTAGAGATGGTAACATTGTGTTTGAAAGATGTAGCTGAAAAATCTGATCTCTGGAGCGAGTACACAGTAGCACACTTCACCACAAGCATATTTTTGTCCTAATGATTGAAGAAAATTCCTAATGACCTTTGAAGAGCTGCTATAATTTGACAGCAGGAAATCATCCTGGCTATTGAATATGTAGCAAGTATTTTACAGCAAGCTTTAAAGTGGTTTCCGCAGCAACTGCTCTTCATTAGAGCTCCCCGCATGCTATGAAGTCTCATGCTGGGTTTAAATCAGCTTTGTAATATTAAAGACGCTCGTTTAAAACACGGCCAGGTCATGCATAGTTCCTTGCTGTCCAACAGCCCTGGAGCGCAGAGGGAAGCTCGACGCCAGCCAGATTTTTTTTTCCCGAGGCGCAGGGACACACCTCTTGGTGGCGAGCGAGCATAGGAGCCCCGGTGGGTGGAGGAGCTGGCACCGATCGCAATTGGCTGCTCTCTCATCCAGCAACTATGAGGAACGAGGGTTTTGTTTCTCATTTATCTACCCCTCTGCCCCAAGAAAATGCTAGTGACTTGTGATACCCTTTTAAAGAGGCATCAAGCACAGCCTGTAACTGAGCACAGCTTGTATTCTGTTGTGTTTTATCTCAAGTGTCTGGGGTATCAGAGGATTTATCCTTCGATTCCATATTCAGTGTTCACAATCAACAGGAAGGTAAGGTCATTAGCAGGGTTAATGGTGGAGAATCCAGGAGTTGTCATTAATATAAAAAAGCACCTCTTCTGTAGTCCTCCAAAGCTTTATAGTTATTTATTTATTCATTCTAATTTGGGTTGCCTTCCCTATTTGCTGTGGACATCTGGGATTTAAGGCAGCTTTAACAGAACTGACCTGAGAATCTTAAAGAAAGCAAATGCTGCTCCAGGAAAAATGTGTTTAACAGTGATCCTAACAGAGGGTATTTGGTTGGCATTTGTAATTAGCCCTGATTGGATGCCCCAGCAGCACTGGGGTCTCTGGGGCCACACCTCCCTCTGCTTCTGGCTGGAAGGCCAGAGCTTGTTCCTGCTGCTGTAGGGTTAGAAGGAGTAAGGGTGATTTTCTCATGATGCCTTCCCACTTTGTACCTTTGTTACCTTTGGAATTTGCAAAACTTCTCTCCAAAACTGTTCAGAGGCACAGAGGCAGACCTAGCTTAGCACGCAAAAGCTGCCTGCCATGCTGAGGACAGTGAATTCTTTCTCTACGTGGAACTCAGGAGCTCTGGGTTTCTGTGTGCAATGGAAAATCCCAAATCCTACTGATAGACTCCTAAATTAATTAATCAGGGTGTTGCTTGGAGATACAGTCAGTTTCTCTACCTTCTGTGCCTGAGCTAAAATTGGAGCAGGCATTCAAGAGGGAAGAAGAGGGACTGCCAGTGCTGGCGTCCCTGTCACTCACTGCATTGTTGGTCTGAAATAGCCCATGTTGGTTGACCTTCAGAGCCAGGCTGTGGTAGCCTTTTTCAGGCAACTTGGAAAATAGGGTGGTAAAGTGAGTTTATCCCTGACAAGCATCCTTTAAGAGTATTCTGATGTTTGTTTTTCTTCAGGTAAGCCTGCTCTGTAGGAATATCTTCGTGCTTGGCCATGCAGTGGTTGCCACTTTGTACTTGTGGCTTTGAAGCCAGAAATAAGCAGAAATTTCTGAAGGTAGAAATCATACAGAAGTCAGCTCATGCATGACCTGGTCTGTGGCATTCTTGTATTTTATAGCAGTTTTTATTTCCTGTTAATGCTGTACTCATATTTGCTTAGTTGTTAATACAACCACTGCCTGCTATTACGAAAAGGGCTACTACTTAATCCTAAGAGCAAACAGGAAGAGTAGGAAAACAGGCATTCAGTGTTATAAATCTGTGCCTCTTCTGCAAGACAAAAACTCAGGCAATATTGAAGTTAAAATACACATTTGTAAAAAACCAAAAAGAACAGGTACATGTGCAAAACAAAATCCTGTAGCATCACTTTGTAACATAGACAATTTAATGAAATTCTATGTTTACAAGTGATGATAATAAATGATGATAATGAATTCTTGTGTTTACAAGCTCATGGAGTCTGACCCAAAGCATATGTAAGTTTCTGAAATTCCTTATGTTGACTTAGCATGGACTGCACTGGGTCTGCAGGTAGATGGATGTGTTCAAAATCACATCCAGCATTGAACAAAAGTTTCAGAAGTGTTTATTTTAGGACATAAGAGTGTCAGGTAGAAATACTGTGTGTAAACATACTGCTGCATTCAGCATGTGATCTTGGCCTACTTTGCCACCTACCTTCTGTAAGGGCCCATTACAGGTAGTGGGAATCTGGGGTGGGATATAGTTGCTGTGATTCTACACTTGCAGATCATCTGCTGCTGCTGTCTTCTGTAATTTTTTATTATTTTAAAACTCAGATCAGTTTAGTGCATGAATCGGGTTATTATCTCTGGGGGACAGAATAGATGGTAGGGACAAACAGCTGGATGCACATAGAATAAGGATGCTGAGAACAGCCAGAACCAAGTCTATTGCTGAAAGAATACGGGGAATTGCACTTTTTAATGATGAAGGTAAAGATCAATGAACTGGCTATTTTTTTCAGTTCAGTTGCAATGATGACAAGCTCTTTTTCTAGGATATCTGAGATGTGAAGCATTAACTTTAAGCTCTTTCAGTGAGATGACTCAAGCCTGTGGCTGAGTCCTTGCTTTTCTTCATAACGTGCCTTTATCTCCACTTCTTATCTGCAAAGTGAGGGCAAGAAGACTTCTCAGTGGCAGTGGGGGTATTATGAGGGTGATCCCAGGAGCAGTTGTGATGAGTTCAGCAGAGGCTGGACTCCGTGTCTTCTCAGTCTTGTGCATAGCTAATGAGAAACTTTGTGGAAATGTGAGTGTACCTTCCTTGCCACTGCTGGTTTCCTTCAAGAACTGAGGAGGATTATCAGAGTGCCCTGTCTAACGTTTGCACTGATCTTTCCCTGGGGCCCACTGTTAGAAAACTGTCCCAGTCTTCTCCAGCTGTGATTAAACAGACAACCCTGTCCTGTTGGAAAGGCGTAGTGTCACATGGAAAAAACTGACAAAAAGGAGGTGCTCACATCCTGATGTAAGTCAGTGAGCCCGCATTAGTTTGGGATTTATTCTGAGTGGCCTTCTGTTCAGCGCCGAAGATGATGGTCTTTGAGGTCTTCAAGGTGTTAATGGTATGGTAATTGTGGCAGTAACAGTGGTTGTTTATGGGCAAATAAACTCCTGAAAATGTTTTCAGCTGGAAGGATTTGCTGATGGCTAGGCTATGTCATCAAGCCCCATGCAGTTAGTTTCTTTTCTGTGGAAACATTTTTCTGTTTTCAGATCAGTTTCTTTTCCCATCTGTGAGCACATAGCTCACATGTGTTTTCATGTGCATGAAAACAACAGGACTCCATCTGCTTATCTCAGCACTAGTTAATCCTGCTTCTGCTTTTTCACCTGCTCTCTTCAGCACAAAGCATACTGTCAGCATTTGAAGGAAAAGGCCTGTTTAGTTTCAGGGCAACTGGGAAAGAGATAATTTTTTTGCTTAGCCTCTTTGAAGGAGTGGAGGTCCCATGGGTTACACTGTTAGAAGTCACACTGTGCTTACTCCACTTGTATCTATTCACCTGAGCAGAATTAAGTATCTAGAACAATAATTAGGAATATTATCTGAACATTTTCAAAACCAAGTGGAGGGTAATTCAGAAGCCAATTTTGAAAAGAGTTGCACACACAAGAGTAAGTATTGATGAAAACAAAAAATGAAGAATGGCTCCTTAATTCTTGTCTCTTCTGTGAGAAAAGATGGCAGAGCTTACCTGTTTTTGCATCTAGTTAAGGGAATGAGACTTTCAAGGAAGTAAGCACACCCTAATTCAAGCTGTCACCTGTTGTATTCTAAATCTGGGCAAGCCTGGCCCAGATGTAGTCCTGGGTGAATACCAGAACGCTGAGCTTATCCAATCAATTGAGAAAACTTGGGTAAGCAAGAATGTTCCCTCATGGGTTCTCACAGGTCCTAACTCCACACGCCTTGGGTCTGTGCTCCTGGAGACCCTTGTGAGCTGTTCAGCCCATTCTGTCTTTGCATTCCAGGTGAGTAATTTTGTGCAGTTTTATCTGCACATGATTTTGTTTCCTCTCTCATTGGGGGTTTCAGGCTGCCCCCAGCCTGTATTTGAGATCTTATATTTTTCTACATCACTGTGAAACAACTGTTTTTCTAATATGCCTTGATGCATACATTGAAAGAAGCAAAAACATGTTTTATGCTTGGTGCCACAAATAAGAAAATGTATTAGTGGGTTGGCCCACAATCAGGTAAGATCTTGGAAAAGCTCAGGATATATGGAAGTGCAACCATTCTTCAGCAAAACACAGTACTGTCAGGCACACCTAGTTTAACTTGCTCAACTGTAAGTATAGTGTTTTTATTTAGTGTTTGAATTCACAAGCCATGCTGGTATTTCAACAATGTACCTCCATGGGGAATTAATGACACTCAGTACCTCCTGTTTTTTTTTCCAGAACTTTTTTTTTGAGGGGTGTGGGGGAGGAGTAATTTCATAGCGAGAAAATAGACAGGAATTTTCTTACTGACACCAGTGAAGGTTTTGCTGTAGAACAGAATCAGCCAAGATGTTCCATGAAAGTACACTTAACTTTTATTAAATCTCCCCCCTCTCTTGGCCCCATTTCCTTCCTCCCTGCAATCATCATGCTCTGGCAGCATTCCCTCTTGCACAGAGCAGAATGTGCTGTGCCCTGCCATCCTCACTGTTGTCTGAGGATTTACAAGCTCTGTTTTTAAATGATCTTGCAACAAACAGAAACACGTACACATGCAGCTTGTGTCTTAACAGCTGTCAATTCTAAATCACAGTGTGAACAGTAAATAAGATTCTGGAGTGCATCTTTTCCAATATGTTGCTTTAGGTCTGGGCTGAAACTGCAGAGCCAGAGCAGAGGATCCTTTCCGCATGCTGCAGCATTCCTGAGCACACTCTGGGCAGTGCAGAAGATGACCCAGACATTCCCCAAGAGATCTATGCAGAGGCTGATAACTTGTACTCCAAGCACACAGGAGACAAGGATCCTGGATCTTCATTTCAGGGGGACAAGGCCAGCTGCTAGGGTCACCATTAACTAGTCAAAGTAAGTTGTCTGGTGTTTCTGCAAGATTTGTATCTCCTCTTCTCCACACGTGCCTCTTGTCTCTTTTTGCTTGGCCCCTGCACTGAGGCCTCCACTTACCACAGCAGTCATAATGTACCTGTTTCTGAATTCAGTGTATTACTGTGTGAGCCTTTGGAAAAACAGCAGTTTTAGACTGTCTTTTAACTAAATAATTTTAAATGGCATGTTATTAAATGTTGCTTATCACTTGTTGACCACATAGGAACACCTGACCTTTGCACAAACTACATTCAAAATATTTGACAAAGCCATACAAAATATTTTCCTTATTTCTTAATGGAATTTCTAAAACATCTGACTAGAAACAACATAAGGGAGATGGAAATTAACAGGACTCCAGCATAAGCTGCACAGTAAAATGTCACTAAGTGCAGACAGTATGATAGCATCTTCCTTCAATGAATCCTTTGATGTCATAAGGCTGGAACAAAGAAAAGGCAGAGTGCCTAGTACAACACAATATACATCAGAAGCAGCAAATTCAATTTGTTTGTCTTGAGGGGCAAGGTAATGCACTTAAGTGATTCTGTAGTGCAGCAAATTTTAATTTCACAGACCTCAGTCTGCGGCAGTAAGAAATCAAGATATGAGACACCTGTTGCAGATGGCCCAGCTACTTGTTGTGCACCTTCCCAACATGTATAAATCAGGGCAGGGGAGTATCAGCTACAGGTATACAATCCAACTGACAGGATAGACCTTCAGACACTTTGAAGGCAAACACAATGAGTGGCTGCAATACGTCTGGTAGTTTTATGTCTGTGCATAAATCTACATAATAATATGAACTTGATTTAAGTTAATATAATATCCAACCAATGAAAGCACAAGCAACTTCAACAGATGTTCACAATATTATTTTCAAGATTTAAAGACTCATCCATACACCTGAATTCCATTTCTGACATGCTCTCTGACAAATCTAAAAGAGTGTACTCCAGAAAGATCCAATGTTAGTATAGTGTAGAAAAGAAACATAACCTCCATCAATGTTTTATGACGGTGATTTGTAAGCTGGTGTTCTGATTTATACCTTGATAGAGATTTAATGGTCTGACACCAAGAAAACCTGTCATGCTGTGCAGGTGTTTATCTGGAATGACTAGATAGCTGTGGAGATTTTCAGGTAGCTTACCTGTTTGGTTTTATTTGCAGACTTGATGAGTGAAAATGTTGCTGCTTGGTTCTCATATTGTGTTTCAGGTGCTAAAGGAAAGTAGGTTTGCTTAGGACATTGCAGTTAGGGGACCTCCTTGCACATAATTCCCAAGAATTGGGGCCTTGCAAAGAATCAGGTGTAGAATTGCAAGTGCAGGATCACTGTGGCATCGAGTCAGCTTTTCATCACATGCCTCCCTACCTGTATTCAGCAAGTGCTCCCTGGCTAATCTGAAGACTGGACCAGTCACTGGGATTCCTTGTGGTTCTTCGACTGCTGGGTTTCCCTGTAGTCTGAGAATAAAGCAGTGCTACAGCCACCCTCTTCACACTTTGGTCAACACCATCTCGCAATCCACCTCTTTAAACATGCTGCAATCAAAATTGCAGTTTATGGGAAGACTGAAGACAAAATTGCTTTGACAGGAAGAAAGCAAAAAAACATCCAAAGGCTGTACTAAGGGGTCTCTTAAGTATCTGCAGCTCATACACACACCAGGCCATAGCAAAAGATAGGGGTGACATGGCATATGGACTGCAATGTTATTCTAATGCTTTTTCCCTGAGTCACCACATGGGCAACAGCCTGTCTCCCTACAGAGCTGTCCTCCCTTTTGCTATTGTCTGTACAGGGGAGTCATCACCTGCTCTGTTGGAAATGCAATATTTTTATAAATGTATTCTTCACTGACAGAAGTACTTTTGTGTCTTGTTTTTAGTCATCATGACCAGCTCTGAAAACAGCAGTTCTTCCAAGACATGTGTCCACTCATCTGCCTTCCTCATTCCCGGTAAGAATTCAAATATAACCTTTGACTCTGGTACAGAAAAAAATAGTGTAATATGACCTGCCTATCAGTTAAACAGCACTGCAGTCTCTATTGCTCTGACTCATGTTAGAAACTATTTACCTTATATTGAAAACACTCTGTGAATGCAAACTCCACCTATGACAGAAGAGAGCACAAAGCACGAGTACGGAACAAGTCGTGCTGAAACTCCCTGCAGCTCATGGGTGACAAACAAGACCTTTACTGTTGCATCCTATGCCTCACCAGTGCTTTGGTTTCCCCCCAGCAGCAGCTTCCATAGGGATCAACTATACACAGGAGCACAGTATAGGAGCACAGGGAATTTTTTTAATTCCCTGCTCCAGTTTGGTCTCTGAGGAAAACCCTCAGGGTGATTCTGGAGTAGTGCTGCCTGCAGGCAGGAGTAGTTTGGGTATCTTGGTTTCCTGAATATCCCACTATCAGACAACTCTGTCTCAGCAGAAACCTGTGCTTCAGGTCTCCATCCATGCAAGGGCAATCATTAGACTTTGCTACCACCCCAAGCAAGGCAACTTCACCAGAGGCTGTAGGAATCAAAGGTATTCCTGTCCACTGGGGCACCCAAATGCAGTTGGCAAGCTGCTTCACACTGTCCATCCTGGGCTGCCTATAGGGACAGACCACACTAGGTAGCAGAACACTTGAGTTTGGCTCAAGGCTTGCTGAAAAATCCTGGGTGAGACAAGTCCAAAAGGGATCTCTCAGAGAGCAGCATACAGACCCAAGGGAATCAGACTGCCTGCTCACTCTTCCCCATGGAACTCTTCCCCTTCCTTCCTTTCCGAGGAACTCAAACATGTATTTACTTCCTTAGGTTTCCTGTACAAATGGAAGGTGTCAGGTGTTTGCTGACACTGCTGGCTGGTGCTTCACTGAACCAGGATTCATGATCAGTTTTGCAAGCCTGGGTGCGAGCAGTGTTGTGCATTGACCTGGTCCTGCTGCGTTTCGTGTGTGGCAGAAACATCCCTGACATTCAGCAGTGGTGCCTTTTTATGGCACCAGAGCCTTGGATCACTGCCTGGGTAAGTACTAGCCCTGTCACAAGAGTAATTTGAGTTTGGGTTCTCATAGAAGATGATTACTTGTCTAGTGCTTAAGACTGAGATTCCTCTCTGGGGTAAATGTTTGACTTCAAGAAGTGCAGTATTGTTCTCTTCCTTCAGAGCAGCTGCAAGGTGCTGCATCACCTGGGAAGAAGCTACCTGAAGGTCAGCTGCTGCATGATGATCCCTGTGTGCAGGCTTCCTGCTCCATGGGAGGCACGTGTAGGCTCTGCACCCTGGATAGGAAAGGAAGACTGTAATTATATCTCAAAGTATTTACCAAGAGCTGCATCAACACTTAACTGCCTTGCTCAGGTATCCTGAAGGGAAAAAATAAATAGCCAAGACACTGCTTTTCTGCAGTGCCTCCCTAGCATGTCAGAGCATCATTTTTCAGTAACTTGTTAATGTGGGATGAAAAGCAGCTTGACTTTCTGAGAGAGCAGGCTGTCTTTATTTCCTTTAATGCTTTCTAGCAAAGCAACCTGCTGTGTACTCGTGCCATGTGCTCAAGGTGAAACCTGGAAGTGACTCCAGGCACTTAGTTCCTTTCACCTCCAATCTTGGCCTTGGGCTGCAGGGAGTTTTTCCTGCCCCGAGAAGGTGATGAAACAGCATCAGCTGACACGGGATGTCCGGCGGAGGGGTGCTGGAACCGGCTCCGTGCGCCAGCTCCCTCCAGTAGCCCCAGGAAGGGGAGTGCAGGACAATCTACAGGCTGCTGCACTTAGCGGCCAGTTCCCGACGCTCCTCTCGTCACAGGTGGCAGCGCCGGGAGCGGGGAGCGCTGCCGGGAGCGGGGAGCGCGGCGGGTTCCCGGGCGCTGCGGGGCTCCCTCTGCCGCCGGATCGCGGCGCTGGGGCTGCGGAAGTGCGGTGCCGAGCATGCGTGATGGCTGCGGCCCGCCCCGCCCCTTCCCTGCCCACGGCTGCCGCCTGGCGCCCGGGACACGGAACGGGAACGGGACCGGGAACGCGGCGCTGCTTCCCGGGAAGGGAGCGCGCGGCGGGGTCACGCGCCCCCGCCGGCCGCCGCTGCTGCCGCCTGGCGGCCGAGGGGCGGCGTTGCAGCCTCCGCAGCCCCGTCCCGCTGGGTTGGCTCGTGGAGTCACGGAATCGGTTCGCTTGGAAAAGACCTTCTAGATTCTGGAGGACAACCATTAACCGAACACTGCCAAGTCCTCCACTAAGCCATGTCCCATGCACCACATCTACACGTGGTAGAAATACCTCCAGGGACTGTCACACCACCAGCCTGGGCAGCCTGTTCCAGAGCCCAACAACCCTTTCAGGGAATACATTTTTCCTAACATCCAGCCTCCCCTGGTGCAACTTGAGGCCAATTCCTCTAATCCTATCACTTGTTACGTGGGAGAAGAGACCGACCCCCACCTCACTACAGGTGGTTGCAGAGAGCAGTAAGGTTTCTGCTCAGCCTCTTTTTCTCCAGGCTGAACAACCCCAGTTCCCCCAGCCACTCCTCGTAAGACTTGTGCTTTAGATCCTTCACCAGCTTCGCTGTCCTTCTGTGGACCTGCTGCAGCACTTCAGGGTCCTTGTAGTGAGTGAGGGGCCCAGAGCTGAACACAGAATTCAAGGTGCAGCCCCACCAGTGCCAAAGTACTGGGGGACAATCACTGCCCTACTCCTGATGGTCTATCCTGGCTATTTCTGATACGAGCCAGGATGCTGTTGGCTTTCTTGGCCACCTGGACACACTGCTGGCTCATATTCAGTTGGCCGTGGAGCAACCTTTCCACAGGGCAGCTTTCCAGCCACTCTGCCCCAAGCCTGTAGGGCAGCATTGCCTGGAGTTGTTGTGACCTGAGTGCAGGACCCAGCGTTTGCCCTTGTTGAACCTCATACAGTTGGCCTCAGGCCATTGATCCAGCCTGCCCAAATCCTCTTTCCACCCTCAAGCATATCAAACCGCTTGCCTTATTTGTCTTGTCTGCAAACTTACTGTAGATACACTCAATCCCCATGTCCAGATCATTGATATATTCCTCCTGCTATGTCTTGTCACCTGTTGCTTTTAAAATTTTATTTCAACATTTCCTATGTTGTTTAATGTTCCAATTTTTTAATTCTTGCCTATGTTTCTTGTACCCTCTAGCTTTTAAAATTCTCTTTCTGTGTTTCTGTACTGGGTTTATGTGTCAAGGTTTTGGTAGTGGGGGTGCTGTAGTTGTGGTTTCTGTGAGAAGATATCTGGAGCTGCCTTCATGGTGGATGAAGCTGGTTCCAGGAGGCTGCAGGAGGGACCTGCCACTGGCCAAAGCTCAGCCACAGCTCTCCAGGTGTGGCCTCACCCGTGCGGAGTAGAGGGAATGTTTATTAGACTTTGCTCCTGCCCCAAACAATGTGGCTTCCCTGGAGGCTGTAAGAAAGAGAGGTATTTCTGTCCACTGTCCCATCAGTGTAGTGCATGAGGGAGATGCCTGTCATCAAGACACAGAAGACAATGTGAGCTGTGCAGCACAGTTTTCATATCCACCTTGTAAAATGAGATAATTTCCTATGGCCATAACTGGTTATGAAAGGTGTGTCTATTCACACTAGAACTGGGTTTGAAAGATACGTGGAAAAAAGTTCTCACTTTAACTATAAAGATCTAGCATCTCTGTTTGTAGCAGGAAGGCTTTGTGGGAAAAGGGAGTATTTGCCTTAATAAGTGGTTGCAACCTCCACCTAGAAATAAACATTGTTTCATAATTCAGAAGCCAGGATGTTTTATATAGCTCCCTGTATATCTTTGGAAACATAGAGGAAGCAACATCTCCTGGCTTCTCCTCCAGCTTTCCCATGAAACTGTCTAACCATTTTGAGATTTTTGTCTCTACCACCCAACATTATTGGCCTTTATAATTAGGTTCCTCAACATGAAGTGGTTTTTGTAGTACCCTTTTCTACTAATTGTTACCTAAGATAAGGGCAATATTAAGTTTCAGAAACTTGCCTGTTCTCAACTTCTGTAAATCAAATCAGTCTCAAGGATCTTTCTATAGCTTAGAAGAAAGGAGAAGTCACTAACCTTACCAGAGTGCAGATGAAGTGAAGGCACCTTTCAAGCCAGGGCAAGCTGGCAGCACACAGCTCAGCCAACACTTCTGCTTGTTTTTAAAAAAAAAAAGGGCCATGAGGGTCTTGTCCTTTCAGGTTTCCAGTCTACACAAGATGGGTTTCTATTAATTCCATTTAAATTATCATCCCTTTAGTAACATTTTCTTCATGCTACGTATGTCAAAAAAATGTTTAGGTCTACGTAGGATATTTAACCTTGTGCTACCTTATTTCTTTTTAACCACCAGTGAAAACTAGCAGTTCCTACCAAAACAAGCCACTTTTATAAGCATTTGGTATTTTTTTTAACCACAGACCAGAAAATAATCAACAGAAACCATGCTTTGCTTAACCTTTAAACACACCAGTAAAACGCCAGGAAACTTTCTTCAAAAACCTGACAGTAGGTGCTGGGCTTTTCCTTCTGTGGAAGATCTATACAGTTCATCTATTTAACCATGCTTAACATGAACATAAATTAATCGTAAGATTCCAAGAAAAATCACTTTTTTATTTTACTAAAATGAAAGCTCAAGAGACCTGGCTGGTTTTGTTGGTTTCTGTAACTGCTGTGTTTTGGGTTTGTTGTTTTTTTTCCCACGGAACATTGATGAATATACCACACAATAAAATAAGTATTCCTGTGTAACTGATTTGTGTACTCATGTTTGAGGAAGGAATTATCAGCATTACACTCGGTATCTAAACCGGGAAAATTATTCTTTCTAGATGTAAACACCCAACTTTCCCTCTCCGGGCGGCCCCGCTG
>NW_009952533.1:10975578-10987050 GCF_000747805.2 Chaetura pelagica | reverse complement strand
CACCTTCCCCCCCCCGGGCGGCCCCGCTGCTGACCCCCCCGCCGCGGCTCCGGGAACAGGACGAGCGCCCGGGGCTCCCCTGGGAAGCAGCTCCCGCTCCCCGCCCCATCCCAGACCTGACTGCGCAGCTGCGGATCCCGGAACTTTCCAGAAGAAGCTGCCCGGTACCTTTCCTCTGGGAGGGTGGGTGCCCGGGCGGCAGGGCGCTATAAAGGCGTGACAGCAGCAGGACCCGAGGCCGGGGTTTGGCAGAGCCCGACGCGCTGGAGCGAAGGCTGGTGACCTGTTTGTCCTATCTCCTCATCTGTCTGGCTTTCCCTTCTTTCTTCTTTTCTTCTCAGAGCTAAAGAGCTGCCAAGTCCTCGCCGCTTTCCCCGGTTGGGTCCCTTCCTGGGGACAGGAGGAGCCGCCGTGAGGCAGCTGCTTCCCCCCCCTTTATCCCCATCAGCATCCGAGTAACGCGCTGCCCCCCGGGGCGTTTCCCATCCCTTCGTTCCTCGCCCCACGGCCGCCCGGACATAAAGGCCTCTGATGTCAGGAAAAATACTTAGGTTTGCTCTGTGTAACTTCGTTTCTGCCTACAACAGGCAGATGTGAGGGAATGGATTCATTCAACCTACATTTAATCTGGAGTAACGCTGGCCAACAGTTAGGTGTGATTTAGGCAGGAAAAAAAACAGGGTCTGAGTGCTTTTCCAGGCGGTATTAATTCTTGGTGAGTATATGCTTTTTCATATCGTTGCCATAGCCTGTTTGATGTTCCACTTCGAATTTTGCTTCAGATTGGCAGTATTTAGGTGGCCCTGAGTGTTCACATGGCAGCGTAAGCCTAGATGCAGGCAGCCTTGTCCTGGGGACAGTATTTCCCTTAGAACCCTGGCTCGCATGAGAACCTCCGTGTGGTTTTATTTCCTTGTACAAAACCGGCTTTCCTTCTTCATGGGGTAATTAAAAAAAGTAATATTTAAAAAATGGTGTGAGTCCCACTGTAGTGAAACATTATGCAAAGCATATACATGATGAAGAAAAAGCTGCTGCTAGGATGGATCACTTCCCAGGCTTCATACAGTGCAGTGCTCGCCAGCCTTTTGCAGCAGCTCTCCCCGTGTCCCAGGAGAGGGGAGTGGGCAGGGAAGTTGCTTTTCTGCTGCTTCGGAGGGTGGATTGGAGATACCCTGTGCAGGCAGAGCCAAGATGCTGAAAGAACTATGGTTGGAGGTTTTCACGGAGCAGAAAGCTGCTTAGACAAAAGTAATGGTCTTTCTGTAGAAGTACAATTAAATCTGGTCTCTCTAGGGAATAAAGACCAGATGTTACATGCTGCCTCTTAGTTTTTTACTTCTGCAAATTAAACAGCGTGGGGGGACACATAGAATCTGCACTTCATAATCTTCTGCCCTTTTAGATTACACGTTGGATTATTCAGATTTATGTGTTTTAGGATATTTCGATGTATTGGCATTGGTGAAAATATGGTGTGATTTTATTTTTTTTGTCCCTAAGCAAATAATGAACAAGCTCGTGAGGTTCTGAATGCTCTCTTTTTTTTTTTTTTTTTCCACAGTGTTCTATAGAACAGTCTGAAATTTATCCATAAAACTGGTAAATTTCTGATGGTAGGCAATTTGCATCTTTTACACAAGCTTGTCTTATATCATTATTATGCTTCTCTTATAGTTTTGATTTCTTCTGTAAAAGATTACTTTGCAAAATTGTCCTAGTGAGGTCATTGGGCATTTTGCTTATCAGTAATTTCCTACCCAATTTGCGTATTGTGCAGGTTAAAGTCTCCCTCTATTGTCAACACAGCTAGAGTTAATCATGCAGTTTAGTCTGGTGATAATTTATTCCAGCTAATGATGCATGAGATGTAAAAGGCCCAAAGGAGGAGTTTGTGGGACTGGTAATTAGGAGGGCAAAAATTTCCAAACCAAACATTCCCACGTTTTTTCCTTGCAAACTCAGTGTATCATATTCTGAAATCACTGAGACACCATGGAGCCTTGCTTTTTTTTACAGTCTCTTGGTGGTGGAATCACACTTTAAATCATCCTGCAAAAGCATGACTTGTTTAGCACTTCATTATACCAGGAGATTTCCACTATGCTGTAGTTGGCAGGAAAACCTGACTTTCCTCATGTATTTTATCCATCACCCACTTCAAATTAAGAAAATGTGACTTTAGAAGCTTTTGTCTAGAAGGCATATGGCTGAATGTCTGTTTACCCAATCATCAGTTGTACTAGGTGGGTATGTTAAAAAATATGAAAGATCAGATACCACAGTTAAATTAAGACACTCCTGTGATATTTTTTTTTTTCCTTCAAGGAATAAATATTTCATTGTGAAGCAGCATTTGAAGAGTAACATGTTTCATCTGTAGGATCATGAATAGCTTGCAGTATAATTTTATAGTGTGGCCAGTTAAATTAATTTAGTAAGTGGAGAACGTGGTTATTTGCTCCCATAAGCATTTTCAGACTGCCACCTGTCTGAAGTGACATAATAACTGGAGCATAGGTGGTCCTGGGCCAAGTGATCCCTTTTACAGCTTGTGTTACGAGGATGGGAGCCTGCAAAATATTTAAGGGTATCCAGTGGTGTAGGAAATGTGCCAGTCGTAATCTTGGTAGAAAATTCTTTTTCAAAAAGCAGAAAATAGACTTGCCAGTAGAATAATAACTATCCAGTTCCCAAGGACGTTCACACTCTTGTGACGCTGGCATTCAAGCCTCTAAAAATCCCAAGATACTTGGGAATCTTTTCTACAGGTGAAGCCCAAACCTTTTCTTCAATTTTAGGTATTTTCTTTAAGCAAGACTCCAGTTGGCAATATTTATAAATTCAAACAGGCTATATGCAACTGCACAATAAGCTGTATTTTAGTTTTGTATCCCTTTAAGATAAAAATTTAAGCTGAAAAAGAGAGAGCCTTCTGAAATGGGTACTCTTGCTGTTCTACTGCAAGTGTACTCAAAAGCAGGGAGGAAATCCACCCATGGCATTGTCATAAAAACCAGTCCAGCTGCACTACCACAACATGTAATGCTTTATTTCTGCAGTTAATTATTATTTTTTTGTTAATCTCTTTCAGCTAAACACCATGTTCTAACTAGAGATATTTCAGTAGGCATGGGCTTATGCAGAGAGACTTGTCAGCCCTGGGCTTAGGTGTGTAATAATGTCATATCCTGCCAAAGAAATGACAGGAGTATTTAACAAATTGCCATCAAGAAGCCATCTAGTCCACTTGCCTACTATAAATACTTTTAGACCCAGTTATATAACTTGTTGAATAGAGCGCAATGCATGTTGTAGAAAATCCCTGCTAGTCTCTAACCATGTATTTTCCATTATTCTAACACACAGGGCTTTTTTTTTTTTTTTTCCTCTTGATGTGACTGGGTATCAGAAAATATTTGTAAACCTCGTTTTTTGTAAGTGTTCAAATGGAGACAATTTTTAACAACATCGCAAAGCGCCTTTCATTTCAAAATACTACGTTATACATTTATAAACTGCTTAAACACATAGAAGCAACTAAAAGGTATCCTCTGGTCTGTAATTCTTTAGAAAGAAAAATCAGCTTACATTAAATCAGTCTGTTAATTGATTTGATCTTTAAAATCCTCAGGATGATGCAGATTCTGACTTGAAAACTGAATCTTCTCCAAGAAAGAAACCCATGTAGTGGTACATAAATTTCACACAATTTGAAAAGGAAGACTGCTGGAAATGAAATAGTAAGGATTAATTTTAAATTAGAATGAATTCATACATCTGAGATAAAATTGTTAGTAGCCTTTCAGTAGAGGTGTTAAAAACTCAGATGGACAGTGCCTTGAGCAAACTGGTCTAGATTGGCCCGTACAGTTCTTGATTCTGTGAAGAATATAGAGCCATTGAGTAGGTTGGAAAGGACTTCAGGAGGTTGTCTGCTTCAGCTTCCTGCTCAAGCCAGGTCAGGCTTCAAAGATCAGTCAGGTTGCTCAGGGTCTTACATGTTTTAAGTTTTTTGAATTCTCAAGGTGGGGACTCCACCCTGCCCTTTGCCCTTCAGAGCACCCCCCTATGAGATCCTGTCTGCTTGCTGCCCTGAAATACCAGTGCTCAGAGTTTTTAGTCTGCTACTGCAGATTCTGCTCTCTGCTACTGCTGTGAGTAGCCATCTTTGCCTTTAAGAAAAAATGTAAGGCAAGAACCAGAAAAGTGCATCTTGGACACTGCAAAACCACTCAGTTTTTAAAATTGCCAACACTGGATTAGAAGTTTAGTTGCTGTATGGTATTCTATCAGTTGCCTTCCGTCTGTGAAAGCATAAGCTTGTTCCTTGTTTTTCAGTGTCAGTTTCCAAGGAGAGAAGAAGGTGGTGAAACAGTTGCCACATCATGGCTATGATTACGCTAAATGTGCTTATGACCTGGGAGAAAGGAAAATTAAGCCAGCCAGATTCAGAACGAAGTTACCCATTTTTCTGTTTCTGAGCTTCACACAGGGCTATCGGTATTTATTTGTTTTAGGCTGCCTTTGATTCTCTGAGATCTGCGAAGAGATGTGTTGGCTGGTATCTGAGTTGCTTCTTTACCAACTGATTCTTTACCAGCCTCTGCTGTTTGGCATTTCAGTGAGAGCAGAGCGGATCAGTTTCCATCTCCCAAAAGAGCACCCCGAAAGTTGTTGTCTGCTTTCTGTCAGACATAATTCCAACTCTTTGCCTTTTTTTAACCCTCACTCCATTTGCATATGGTACAGAATTGTCTTTCTTCCTCTCTTTGTAGGTTTGTGTCACCTGTCTCTCTGGCTACCTCTAAAAAGGAGAGTTTCTAGAGAGAAGATTTCACATAACGTAAAGATAATTGGTTCTCAAACCAAGTGGTCATTACTCCTGTAAAAAAAAAAAAAAAAGTGCTTTCCATCACCATTTAAGGGTCTTAAAAAAAAAAAAAAAAGTTCTCCATATACCTAAATGTTCTCATCTCAGGATTTTAAGACACATTTTAAATGAAAGAAAAATCAAGCAATTAAAAAATAGCTAAATGCTGAAGTTGGCAGTGATGAAACTGGCATTTTTTCAAAGACAACCTATTTGGAACTTACTTAAGTGACTAGTAAAGCATTTTAAATGTATTCAGTATTTCAGCTATTTACATAAGCTTTGACTGTATATTACAGAACCCTTCCTGTTGTGGTTTCCAGGTATAGCACAGTTATTTGAATTAATTCCTTGGGCAGTTCTTCAGAGGGTCAGTTCCCAGTATTTTCCCCATTACTGATAAAATCTAAAGGTACTGAAGGAATCCTGATGAAGACAGCTGACGTGACCACGTGGCATCAGAACTGATGCAACCTGATCTGACGGGCTTTGGCAGGACTACATTCACTTGCCAGAGCACGAAGCTCTGGTCCCTGTGTTAAAAGCAAAATGTCAGGGAGGAAAGGTCAGAGACAGACTTCAGAAATTTTTGCAGAGGAGAATCAGTTCTTTCAACTCACCACTTTAAACCTGAACTCAGTAATATTCTTCCCTAGATTGTGGGTTTTCCATGGGGATCTCCCAGTTTGTTGAAGGAATAACCAGGCTTGAGAGGCAGTGGTTGAAGGTGGTATAGCAACATGTCAACCCCCTGTTTTCCACATTATAAATTCAACTGTCTAGGAGGAAACCACCTTATGACTTGGAGCACTTTAGGACAAACATTAATAATAACAAATGCTAATTGGTCATTATTGCTTGAACTGAAGATATCAGGTTTCATTTTCACCAGGAGGAAATGAAAATGTCATGTCCTGTAATATGACAAGCATGGAATTTACTGTAGTGATATGTACTTGTAATTGCCTTTATATGTGTAAACATACACAAAGCAGAGCACCAGGGAGGCTGTTTTACAACAGATTTAATCAAGAGAACATATACATCTCCTCATAAACTTACTTAACCAACTTTGAAAAAAGAATGGGGTTGATTAGACAGGTTAATGGGGTGATGTCTTTATAAATGACAGATGGCCATGTTAGAACAGAAAGTTGTTCACTCTCCATTTTTTATTTTATTTTACTTAGGAGGCTGTTTTACAATTTTTTTACTTACAAAAGCATTGCTCATGCATTTTTGATTAGCAGTGGTTCACTGAAAAAAAAGCAATTTCCAGTGAAACTGAACTTTTAACTGGATGGATGTTGTTATTATGCTTAAGTGGTAATAATCAAAACTAAAATATGAATTTTTTTTTCTTTTAATTCCATGTCCTTACAAACATCCTGACCTCCCCTGCATTGGCCTGCAAATGGAGAAAAGTGCTTACAGATTTGCAGGCTTCTAAGAACATAACAAAGGAATGGAAACATGAAGAAGAAAGCTAGCTTTTCATGATAGAGCAAATCGAATTGTGGTGCATTTGACAGAGTAATTTTTTTAAAACTGGAATTAAAAAAAGGCAGGAGTCTTAATTAAGAATAATACAGAATATTATTTTAGTGCAACATTAGTTAGCCTTGGAAGAAAAAATCTACCTTGGGCATAATGATTCTGCCTCAGAATTTTCGAAGTGTAGAATCTGGAGTAGCCTAGATTGTTAATCTTCCCTCAAATCTGTGAGGTATCTGGAGGCAGATCACACATACAGCATTAACTGAAGGAGGATTCATGAAGTACCTAGAAAAGACCTCTGATGGTGTGCTCTGGGGACCCTGGCCGGGCCTGAAGAGGAAGAAATGCAGTTGCTGATGTGGCTGTTGAAAGCCACCATTGCAGTAGCAGCTCTTGGCTCTCCCGTGAATGGCATGCTGCTTAGCAGTGGTCTGTGTGCCACCACTGACATGTGCCATGATTTGTGAAGCTCTATCTAGAGATTTCCAGAGCCTACTCAGCTGTTAGGAAATCACAATTCTGCAGTTATTTCTGCAACATTCTTCCATCTCATTTCTTCTACTATATGAAAAAGGACATTCGTAAGCGGTCTGGAGATGAAGAAAATAAGATGTGTGTTGCTAGCCTTCTTCTCTTGTTTTCCTCCCCCTTTGGCATTTTTTACTGATCTGAAGTGTACAGCTTCTTTATCTGATGCTGATCCTTGATTAAAACTATGGAATATCTCTCTAGTCTTCCAGATGTGAATTTGAAAACCAGAGCCTCTGAGGAATGTTTTTAGCTTGAAAACTTCTGTGTAGATTTAGGATTCAGAAGAAGTACAAGACTTAAATTCTGAAAAAATTCTGGACCTGAGGGGCCTTTTTGTGTTTACCAGGGTTGGATTATCAGTGCGGTGAAACAATCCTTAAGAACATGCATAAAACTCTGCAGGAGATAGCTGTAATGAAAGATAATTCCAGATACTCAATAAGGACAATGTGGCTGCAGGCTGTCAGAGCCTGGCTCAAAATTTTGGCAAGTTTTCCAAATTCTAGTATACTGCTGACTTTTTTTCTTTTTAATAAAGTACAATAGCATATAGTAAGTTCAATTTAAATTAGCTGTACCTATGCAAATCAATAATTTCCATAACGGTGGCTAATCCTCGTTAACAGACACAGATCAGCTTATCTCTTAGGTAGGTGAGTAGGAGGCTCGCAGCTGCTGAGGTCTAGCTTTCACTAGTAACATACTAATCACCAGTTTTGGGTGATAATTTGACAATCCATTTAAGTCACTGCACAACTCAATCGACTTGTCCCACAACTCACCCCTTAACTAACATGAAGCAAGTAAATTTCACACAGAGTATTCATTTAGGTAATAACCGTGACTGGCTTTGTGTTCCTTATTGGCATTCCTAACAGATAAATTGCTATAACGTCAGTAGCACTACTTATCAATGTGTTACCATTTTTTAATGACCAGTTTGGTCATTACCAAACCAAGGCGGACCCAGTGCTGTGTAGATTGTTTAAATATATCTTTGCTCAGTTTCTTAAGTTTTGTCAGGGTTTTACCACGTACTAATGCCACATCCAACCCCTGCTGCCAGATCCCAAATTTTCTTTGCTCCGATTTTCCCCAGAGTTAGCTAGAAGCTCAGAGCATCTTGAGGTGGAGGTGCAATTTTTTTACTTCATTTGGTGCTAACTGGGGTAATCCGATCAGTGCTGGATTTCTGGTTTCATACGTGTAGTGGGTATAGGATGTGGGGGATAATATAGAAAGGATTATGCAAAGGATTTGTATCTTCAGGAAATAATAATTTCCTTGGTGCCTGATGCTGAAGATGAGGTACCCTCTTTGAGCACCTGGCTGCCTTGTAAAGCAGTGCATTTGAGTGCCTTGATACGCAAAATACCACAGCTAATCTAGTCAGACAATCCTTGATACTTTATTACGATTTCTAGAAGTAAATACATAAAAGAATGTCCCTTGATACATGACTGTTGTAATGAAAGACACTGCATTTTAGAAGAGTCCAGTAAACACTGCAGTCTTCTGAATCTTTTGTTTCTGTCTTAATTTTGTTCCTAACCACTGACTCCTTTGATTCTTTACTGTTCTATATGGACTGTCTCTCTGTATGCCTCCTGCCACTGATCCGTGTTGCTGTTAAAACAGTCTTTTGGCCTGTATTCCTTTCACTTTCTGTTGTTCTGTTCTCTGTTTCATACACCTCACTATTTTACTGCAGTCCCTCTCCTTCCTTTCAAAACTTGAAGATCAACTCCTTTTTCTTGTCCTGCTTACCTTCCTGTGCACAGCCTCATGAAATTTTTTCCCTCCAACAGAGCCTCCTCTCTTTGAATCCTACACAAGTATCTCTTCAGGAGGAGCTATATTGAAAAGAAAATGAGATTATACAAAAAACATAAGAGACAGAAGGTATTTTAAAAGAAGATCAAACGGTATGTATTGTTAAGAGACAGCCTCGCCGCCTGCATTTTCCTTTCTTTTTGTGCAGTCACCAGTTGCTGTGCGGTCTGTGGGAAACAATGACTTAACCAAAATCCTCGGGCTCTGGCTGTTCTCTTCTGTATTTGCTTCACTGTTGTGATCCAGAGAAGTACTAAAAGCCAGAGGGAGATTATACAGCTTATGTATTCATTACAGGAGCATCTTTAATCTTTGTAGCTGTAACTATACAAGAGACCTGAAAGGCTCAAAACATGACAGTACATACCAGTAGTGAGCTGCTCCCATAACAATAATGGTATTTCAAGTTTTTGTCTCTCCTTCCTTTCTGTGATATAGCGAAGGCCCATAACTGCACTTCCTCCATGAATCTTAATTCAACTTATTTGAGTAGCAATTTGTTCAGGATTTCAAAACACCCTCTGAGATGATACTGGAGTTTTACTCAGAAAACCTCTCATAATCCCTCTCAAAACTCTTTAATATGGAGTTATTGCTAGGTCTTTTGCTTCTTTTGGGCTCTGCAATAAATTCTCGTCTTTAAATAGCAAAACCAGGTTAGCTGGGCTTTGAAATGTACATGAGAAATGACTGCAGTCCAAGCCAGGTGTACTGAGGTGAATGGGTACAGCTGCTGCTGGGACGGGAGCAGCTGCTTCCACAAACTTGGAGTATCCTTTGGGTCTAGCATGGCCAGGCAAATAAGCACAGGCTCGATGCCAGCTCCCTCCTGCACCCTCTGCAAGAGCACAGATCCCTCCTCTGTTGAATGTGGCTTTTGAACTCAGGTTTCAGTGAATAGGGCCTTAGTGAAGAAAGATGATTTGCAGCATCACCTGTGTGCTAATGTCATATGTCTTTGTTTTGTCCAAACACAGCAAAGGCTTTCCTACCAAAGCAGAACACAAATGTGTCTTACAGTGCTGCCACAAATTGGAATCTCGGAAGGACTTTTGCAACAATAGTTTCATCTTCTAATGAAAATGAAGGATTGGAAAAAAGGCTAACAGAAGAAGGGTGGATGACTCAAAAGGAGAAGTAAGGAGTGCTCATTAAAAACACCACCCAGTGAGTTGTTTCATAAGTTTATTCAGAATTTGCTGTGCTAAAAGTTTGTCCTTCTTTTGGTGTAGATATTTCCTCACGTGGCTTCGACAGCATAAGAAATCATATTGACATTTTGAAGATTCTTCCTAAGCTAGGGGAACTGAAGAAATGAGCTACAGCAGCTTCTGCTGCTCAGTACCAGCATAATTTCCTTAGAAAATGGAACTGCATTTTCTAATGCCACATATCTGAGATTCATTAAGCATCCTTTTAATAATTCAACGCTTTTAAAACCACTGATAGCAGCAGTAAACCAGTCATGAACAAGTGGTACAGATTAAGATAAACAATGAATAAAGTTCTAAACAAAAATGAGTCAAATTCCCCTTATGCATTTTAAAAATGTAGTATCGAAGCTAAATCTCCCCTGGTGCATTTTGAGGCCGTTTCTTGTCCAGTGCTCAAGGAGTGTTTTGTCATAAAAATTACAAAACTATATGTTTCCTTTTTCCTCATTTTGCTTAGAGGCTGTGTATTGCTGAAAATTACTTTTAAAACTTTTTCTGACATTGCTGGATGTAATTTTGCCCTCCAAAAACCCCAGCTGGGGAGTACTTCCCTCCTCCTACTAGCTATTAATACGGCTTGAAAAGATACCCCCAAGTCATCTCTCTTTCCTGCTTTAGTCCCAGCTCCCCCAGCCTTTCCTCCTACAGCAGGTGCTTTAGTCTCTTCACCTTTGTGTCCCAGCACAGGACCTGCTCCTAGACACCCAAGTGTCTCATGTACCAGGGAACCCAGAGGGGGACACAGCATCCCAGGAGGGGGCTGAGCAGTGCTGGATAGAGGCTCAGAAGATGTCAGCAGAGTTTCTAAACCAGCACACATGGCAATACATGAAAAGTTTGTTTAAACAAAGTATAATTTACTTAAAACTAAGTTCAGAGACTTTACTGGTACTTCCATAAAAATTTAGAGTTTCTTCCCAATCTGGTGTTTAAATGATTTTTTAAATCCATGCTTTGTGATTTTCTTTTGGGGTGTAAAGTTTTGAGAAAACTCTTGTTATTTTTTGCAGTTCTTCAGCTCAGCACTTGGATCATGGAAAGCAGAACCAGCATTAGACTGGTAGCCACCCTAAGAAGCTCAGGGCAAAGGTTTAAGGCAGGATTTACTCCAAACTCTCAGCTGTACTTCCACTTTTCTCTGACGTAGTCTGTTTCTGTAAATCTTGGATGATGTGTGTTTGGCAACAACCAGGATTTCTTGAACATAAAAGCAGCCTCTAGTGAGAACAGAATCTGGAAAGTTTTAGCTGGCTGAAAAACCCAAATAATTGTCTTTTGAACTCTAAACTGGCACTCTGATGGATGTTATCTACCTGGACTGATGCACGTACCCTGCTGCCTTTAATAATGAAGACCAGTCGAGAAATACTATTTGGTTTTATTTTGTTTCTAATGTGATGTTAAAACAAGAAAGCAAAAGATAACAACAAATGTTGCGTTCTACGCAGATAACAGGAAAGGCTACAAGTAGAACTTGTACTCTGTGTTACTAGGTACAGAAGAAATTCCAAACATTATTTCATT
>NW_009952533.1:10973867-10974907 GCF_000747805.2 Chaetura pelagica | reverse complement strand
ATTCCTGCTTCCTTCTGCCTGGTGACAGCCTGATGAAGAGGCAAACTGTGGAGGAAGGGAATACTTAAAAGCACATAGGCAAAACTAATGTACAAAAAGATGTCCATAGCTGATTAAAAGGTTCAAATAAAAATGTTACCTTCCTTACAGGAGGGAAGACATCACTTCATGTTTGTATGAAGTTGCCTGTGTTTTTTGGACAAAAAAATAAAAACGCACTGGAATATTTTCTTTTTACAATGCTCATTCCAGTCCCTTCCTACATCATTTTCTTACATTCTACAGATACATGTAACAATGTATGTGAAGTTTAATACTATTTAATAATAATACATCCAGTTAGAATAATAGTTAATAATTACAGTATTATTTGTGATGCTTGTTGGGAACATTGACACTTTGCAGAAAATCTGTACCTCTTGTGTAAACAGGGAGGTGTATATGCAAGCAGTTTAATCCATGTGCAAGTTATGCCTACATCCATGAAAAGATCCTTCCTTTGGAAATCTTTGATGCTGTCACATTTCTGTGATAATTTGTTAAAGCTCATCCACTTGCCTCACCGTGACACAGCAGGTGGTAGATCCTGCAGTCTTTAGAAGTATGGATAATCCCTGTTAACACAAGCAGTCTCATTCAGAGTGCAGCTGAAGACTCCTCGAGTGAAGAGTTCAGGGCGCAGACCCTCTTGAATTCTTTACCAGCAGATACTCAAAATTAGACGAATAGGTTCCATTTAAAGGTCAAACAAAAGTTTCCTTGCATCCGAGACCACATGCGGGCATATTTGTAGCCCAGCTCACCCGGTAGGAAGCAGGGCAAGTGCTGTGCAGCTGCGGGGAGCGGGGCCCGCAGGGGTACGAGGGGGGACCGGTGGGGTGTTTGGGGACCCGGCTGCGTGTGCCCGTGGGCAGCGGCAGGTGCGGGTCCTGCAGCCCGGGGCGGGTTCCCACGCGTAACAACCGTGTCCATACCGGCGTAACGTGCCTCCAGCTTACTTTCGGAGGCGGTTTGATCAGCGTTACTAGTTCCCGGCAGCC
>NW_009952533.1:10963524-10971043 GCF_000747805.2 Chaetura pelagica | reverse complement strand
CCCCGCCCGGCGCGGGTTCCCGCAGGAGCCGCAGCTGACGAGGAGGAGCGGCCCACCGGTTACCTTCCTTCCCGGGAGATCCAGGTCTCTCCTCCTTCCCGCCGGCGTTTCGAGTCGTAACCTGAAGTGAACTGGCCATGGCGAGTGAGGACAAACAAGTCGTTGAGCCAACAGGTGATGATGGAGGAGGAGCAGCGGTAAAAGAAGGAAATGCTGCTGAAGGGGGAACTGTGCTGCAGCCTTTGAATCCCGGAGTCCCCATCCGAGGCATCAGGATGAAGTTTGCTGTGCTGACAGGCCTGGTGGAAGTTGGTGAAGTGTCCAACAGAGACATAGTCGACACTGTGTTCAATCTGGTAAGTTGATCGCCTTTTTGAGTGTGAAAGGAAAGAACCCCAGACGACCCAGCATATGCTTGCAGAAGAATCCCATGCTTTTTTGATGTTATTTTTCTGCCAGTATTTTTTTACATGTTTACACTTTCACCGTACTAGTTTTGATGTAGGTTGTTTTTGCTTACGGATCACAAAAGCTGAAAAGAAAGCACATGACCCTCTCTGTTTAGAGTGGAAACATCTCTAGACAGCATCCTCCTGAGTTTGCCTCAGAGAAATTGTTGCTTTATTTAGAATCGAGAAGTATTGTTATGTTTAAACATTCAACAGGTGTACTCAACAAGAAAGTTAAATGTTGATTTAGTAACTTAAACTGTCATCAAAACACAAACGTTGTTGTTTTAAGCCAAACCAACTTTTTTTCATGAAGGTGTTTATGTCTCTGTTGGCTGTGGAGTGGGCAGAACTTTCATGTTCTGTCTGCAGAGGGTGAGGGTGGAAGTTCGTTCAAATGCTTGACTGTGCCTGCTGGGAAGAGTAGAACAGTGGCTGCAGTGTCCTTTTTTATTAATGAATTAGGTAATCAGCTGCAATTTTTTTAATACAGTATGTATGTGTTTAGTACTTCATAACAGATCTCGCTGAAATTGAGGATGCAACTTTTCCTGTCGAACCTGTAAACATAATAACTGCTGTTGCACTTCCTGGCCTGCAATGAAAACAATTAGGCTAGTTGTTAGTTTTTCCTTGCTGAAGGAGACAAAACATTGGGAGGAAAACTGCCTTGAGGTTTACAGAGATACTGTGCTATTATCCGAGGTCTCAAAACATCTCTAAAAATACTCATTGTTCCTCCTCCTTCCTTTTAGTGTGCACCTTTGACTTTAAATCTGTGGTTTCTGACAAACCAGGAAGTAAGTGCATGTAATGGTATAAAGCTCGGGAACAAGGAAAGTTGCTGCAAAAGGCATACTGTTTTTTAAATGCTATTTGCATTTCAGGTATTTTGCTTGAAATATTCAGTGCTGCTTGCAAGTTTTCATGGTCACTAAATAGTTGTGCAGTGTCTGTTTAATGGATTTTGATGTTATCTTCTTTGGTTCTGATAAATGTTTACTTTTTGAATATTTTTGTATTAACAAATGTAATGCTCTAAATTGTTTGGATGGAAGTCTCGGTAGAGAGGAATTGCAGTACTGGCAAAAAATGAAGTGCAGATCAGGGGTTTCATGGATGCTTCAAGTATGAGGAAGTGATACAAGTAACTTAGAACCCTCTTGACAAAACCCAGTGCTGAGAGATATGGGCATGAAGTTCAAAAGAAAATTCTGGGAAACAGTTTACGATTTAGGACACTTGCGTGAGGGGAAGTTGTTATTGAGTGTGTTAAATTTTACTTTGTTTCTAGCAAGGTCTTTTGAGTGCTGTGCTGGAGGTGTGTTTTGTGGCAGCAGTGGAAAGAGGCTCAGCAGAGTGATTAAAAATGTAAAAGCTTCTTGATCCTGGGACTGATTCCTTTTCTGCAAAAAGACAAAAGAGGAAAGAAATGTTTGGATTGGTTGAGAAAATCCTTGATTTTAGATTTAAGAGGTCTTGACAATTTGACCTGTGGATTGCATTCACCTGGATCTTCATTGCCTGAGTAAAACTAGGGGAGACATTTTGGCCCCAGAAACTTTTGAAACTGTGTTTTCACTTTTTTTTTTTGCCAGTGAAGCACCATCCCTGACCTCTCAGAAGATTCTGCAACCATTCCAGCACACCTGCCTTCAGTGTGGGAGGCTGAAGTTCACTCTCCTGTACCATGTTGTTTCATCAGAATCTTTAGTTTAGTAGTAAGGATGCTTTACCTGGATTGTATGAGAACAAAAAATTTTGGTACAATAGAAAAACCCCCCAAATTAGGTCTCTTACTTTCTCTGAGTCCTGGGAAAACATACCAACAACTAGTGACTACTTGGGAAGGATGTTCCCCACAGATGTCTGGATGTGCTATGGTTTTATTAAAACTGGAATACTTAAAAAAATCAAATGAGCCAACAAACAAATAGTTTGTGTTACACAAAGCATCTATTTTCTGTCTGTTGTTTTGGGTTTTTTAATCTTATAAAAAACCCACCAGCAAACAAAACTGTGAAGCTGACTTTTTAATATAGCGTTATGTGATGTGAGGTCTCCCCATAAAGCAATACTCATCCATCTGTCATTGACCTCTTCGTTTTGTTGATTAATACCTCTGAAATTACATGGATCAGAATTTAAGGCATGTGAAGTATTGGTTAAGCAAAGGTGTGCTTACTTTGTGTGTATGCAGAAAAGATTTAAGTTCTGTATGAAAAAGTGATTCTTGGCTATGGCTTTTCTGGAAGTTTGTTTTCCAATAGCTTTTAGAGTGAGTTTACTTGTGTGTGTAGGTTCATTTGGGGGTATGAAAATCATGCTGTGTTCTGGTGTTACTAATGGGGTTAAGCCCAACATATCCCCTCCTGTTGGGTTTTGTTCAGTTGTGTGACTCATAACTGCACTACCTCAGCGGTGTGAGCAGAAATCAGTTGGTTCGCTTCTATGGGGGATTTTTTTTTATCACTGAAGTAAGATGTCTTTAGACAAGAGTAGAAAGGAGGGCTTGGCAAATCTGTGTCAAAAAGTGTTTTCATAGCATAACCACCCTCAAATGTGAAGAGTTTATTTTTTAAAGAGGGAGGTTAGCTGACCTAATTTTTATTTCTTGAGGAAACATCTTGCTCTTAATTCTCCTTTCCAAGCTTGCTGTAGCATGTGGAGGTTATGGTGAATTTCTTTGAGATGGAGAGTAATGAGAAGCCCAAAGTACTATCTTGGTGTTCCTCAGAACATCAAAAATCTAAAGTGCATGTTAATTGACTTGCTGCTTATTTAGTAAATTTAAGCTTCTGTAGTCCTGATAACTAAATAATTTGTTCAGTCCAGCTGTGCTGGATCTTGGAGCTGAGAACCACCTATAGCATTTTCTCACCAGCAGTGACTGGTGAGCTGAGTTCTAGCAGGCATCAAACACCCAGTAGTGTAATTGTCTCTGGAAATTCTACTACTCTTAGAAATACTAACATTTATTTGCTTTGGTTATTATTCTCTCAGAACCTAGTTTTCCAGCCCATGTTAGATATGGCTTTGTGTGTTTCAGCACTTCATAAAATTGAGAAGAAAAATACTTTCACAGGGCTATAAGCTGCTTTAAATACTTTGATAGCACAGTCTTATTTAAGTATTAATCTGTTCTGTTACTTTTCTGACAGACAGTAAGCTAAACTATATTTCTCCTGCATTGTGAATTATGTTTTAATTGACTTTGGGCAGCAATATGTCTTTGAGTTTCCTTTGTACACAAATCAGGTGAATTCCTGTTCATTATTTAATATCTGTTCCCCCTCCCCACAGCTTTATTAAAATAAAAAACCTCCTGGCAGAAGATGATGATAGAATGGAAAGATAAATTATTCACAGTGGGATCTGTTACTAACTTAAAATAGCGATGTGTTTTTCATAGTAAAATAGAAGAAAGACACCTTGACCTTGTTACTAATGAAGAAACTTTCGGATGGACTAGTAGAAATAATTCAGCAATTGGAAAACTTAAGAACATTTTTTTTATATGTATATGAAATTAGTTACTGTACGGTGCTACTAGTGTCAGAGGAGATTTTTAGGATCTGAAATTTTCAGGTGTAGAGAAGTTCTGAAGGCTACACAACTTGCAGTAGAAATACAGGAGGTCATGCAAAATCCTTTCTAAATTAACATCCTGGGTGGAGCTTCTGGTCTACTCAGTTCTTCTAACATATGTTAATGTTGTCATGTTTCCAAGTTATTCCAAGTTTCTTGTTTATATATAAAACTTAGGTCACTGGATATCCTTGTCTTTCAGTGGGTAAAGGGCTCTCCCTGACAAGTCTTCTGTTTGTAATGCTGTTTGTACACTGGTTAACTGCTGCATTAGTAGGCTCACAGTAAGAAATGCTTCAAGCAGATGACTGTACAACTATTGTCTTTGTGGTGTTGGCTAAATTCAGTTTGGGGACTTAATGCCTGAATTTACACAGGTCTCAAGTCACCAGTGTGTAGAGACAGCAGATAGTCTAGATTTCCTACTTTTCTCTAAAGAAGTGCCATGCCTTGCTCTGATCCAATTTTAGTTTAGAAAGCTTTAGCACTTCTAATTGTTCTATTAACTATGATACAGATTCAGTTACTTGTTTCGGTTCAATTTCCACCCTCTCCAGTCTGTGTTTCAAAGACTTTTTTATGTTCTGCCTTTCTGTTTGTTGAGGAGAATGTGCTTCTGGTTCTGGTCATGGGTTATGAGGTCCTCATTAAGAGTCTTGTAGTGATAAAGTGCAAATGACAAATAGATTTTATTTTTCATCACCTTTGGAGGAAAAATAATGGGGTCTGAGGAGCAAAGACTAAAATTACTTCTAAAACATTGCTTGTCTTGCCTCTAATTTCTGGCAGACTTTGCTAAAACAACAAACAAAAATCAACATAACTTAAAAAAATCCTACTGTTTACTTACCATGTTTCTTCTTTTTAAAGTAACCTTCTTCCCCAACCTCACTTGGCTTGTTTTATAGAACAAATCTGAGAGAAATGTTAGGCCTGCCACTTGTTTGCCTTCTGCTCGTGTGCTCACTGCTCTTTTTGTCAAGTCTCTATTGCTATGGTTTCTGCACCATAGGCTCTTTATAATTATTCATACTGAAAGCTAATGGCATCATCTGCTGATACCACAGGTTTCTAAATTGGTGTGAATGCTTTTGAAACTGCAGTACAATGAATTTTATGAAGTAAAAATCCCCCTTTTTTAATCTCTAGTCACAGACTTTCATTACATGTGGCTTCTTGTGGAAAAAACTAGAGTTAATGCTGATAAAAATGAATGTCTACAGTAGTAAAAAAGCACCATAAATGTCTTCATACCAATGCATTGATTTCATTACCTTGCCCTATTTTTTAGAGAATGCTAGGATTTATTTTCTATATAAGTTTTTCAATACTGCTGACAAGTGAGAGTAGCCACATAGTTTCTAGAGCATCACTGAATGTTGTTTATGTCTTAATATATGGAGTCTTCCCTAGTAGGTTCCCAGTAAGTATATCTCTGTCTACAGTTATCCTAGTTCAATCACTTCTGTCCATTTACAGCATAGCTGATAAAGTGAGCCTGTGGCATAAGCTGGATTAGGCTTGTACTGTTGGGGATTTTTGGGTTTGTTTGTTTTTTTAAAATACAGTAAATTAGACAGTCACCTGTCTGAGCGATCATACCTGGCTTTACTTTCAGTGAATGACTGGAATTCAGCAAAAGATCTGTCATGCTTTCAAATCTGTCTCAATAGCCTTTTTATAAAATACGTCAAATGCAAACTTCTTGCTGGCCCCTTAACGGTGGGAGACTTGTGCCCAGTTTGATGAATGAATGTAGCTTCCTTGATTGCAAGTCATCTTCATGGCTCTGAAGACATCTAATTTGGGATCTGGTAACAGTAAAAGATTATTTCATAGAATCATAGAAAGGTTTGGGTTGGAAGGGACCTTAAACATCATCTAGATCCACCCCCCCTGCATTCACAGGGACACCCCACACTAGATCAGGTTGTTCAGAGCCCTGCCCAACCTTCCTTTGAACACTTCCAGGGATGGGGTATCACAGCTTCCCTGTCTCACCATCCTCATAATGAAGAATTTCCTCATAATGTCTAAATGTTTTGGTAAATTTAGTTGACTGAATGAGGCTGAAAGATGTCTTCCACCAGACTTTACCTGGTTCAAAATTGGTGAGTAATGGGAGTCATTTGTTCTTCACTTAAAATAAGAATTGCAGACCTCCATCTTGTTAGGATGTATTCTGAGTAGTTACAGATATACCTATTGAAGTGATGTGTATTTGTGTTTTGTTTTTTTTTTTCTTTTCAGGCATTGATGCAATTTGGACATTACTTGGTTGTTAGTGGAAATATTGCCCTGCATAGTAAGTGTAGGATTTTAGGTAAATTTTGTAGTCATTTGAGGGAGGCATGGAATATAGTAATTGAGATGGTAATAGGAGTCTTTAATTAGACATGCTGATGACTTAGAATAAAATGGTCTGGACTCTGAAGAAGAGCTTATTTTTACTTTGGCTGTGGTATCATCTCACTTCTGTGAGTGTAACTTAAAACAGAGTGTAGGATGATACAATATTGAGGACAAAATTTTAAGACCACACAGGGGAATGTTCAGTTTTTCTCATTCTTCCTCTAACTGGCCATTTTTTTAATAGGTTCTCGTGACCAATCTGAAGTTTCAGGTGTCTGTGAAAGCCTGTGAATGACATGTGCTCTGTGTTTTCCCGAAGAGTTGACATCCTGTACTGCCATTAGTAGGCCCTGTACAAACCTACAATTAAGCTGAAAAAGCAAGGCTGAACTAGGCATTTACATATGTCTTAATAGTGCAATATTTGGTAGGCAGTTTTTCAGTAGCAGTCCATTCTACAAGTACACCTGTTTAAAATGTGTTCATAGGCTACTTTTAGAATGCCCCTTTAGAGGGGAATGCATCAGTTAAATGACAGATTTTTCTATTTGGTGTCCTGTAACAAAGGAGAGAGAGTCAGGTATCTGTTGTGGTTGCTTTGCTCTCTTTAAGTAGTATTTTATATCACCTCTGTCAGACAATACTGGGCTTAGATGGACTATTGACCTGACCCAGTAGTGCTGATGGTACAGTAGTGAAGTGGCCATATGGGCTGGCTCAGGAAAAGCATTTGTGGATTAGTGAGTAGAATGAAATTAGTCAAAAGCATCAGGGAAATAGGTGGATAGCATGTGAAGGTTGCTATTAAGGCTGGACACTGCAAGAGATTATTGGAGGGATGAACCAAAGTGTGCAGATTCAAGAGTAGTGTGAGTAAAGTGAAGTGTCTGTGTTGGATGAGTACTGGACATTGAGGAAGATTAGAAATGAGGCATTTACTTAACTATTTTTTTAAGGCTATGTTGGTTTATTACAGTCTTCAGTACTCAGTGGCTAGTCAATTGTGTGTTCAGATGATGAGGGTTGCTGAGAAAACCCAGTCTTCTGGGAATCATCAGGTGTGATTTTTGTGTACTAAGATTTCAAGTCTGAGAAAAGATAAAAATGAGCTTTCTCTGTGGTTTCTTTCC
>NW_009952533.1:10938110-10963225 GCF_000747805.2 Chaetura pelagica | reverse complement strand
TTCCCTATCTGTATATTTGTTTTATCTCCTATGAACCCGTAGTCATTCTGAACTGTATCCCACTTGACATGGTGTTCTGACTTTTTTTAATAGATAAATTGGCAAATTAAATAATTTATTTATAGTTTCTATCTTTATGCTGTCATGAAGTTCTTTATGAACCTTAAGGAAGAAGCTTTAATCTGTTCTACAGATTAAATAAATTTAGTCATTAAATAAGCTTAGTCATTAGGTGTGAAATAACTACTTGCTACCTTCAGTGTTTCTGTGTATAACACCCTTTAATAATAATTTCTGTCAAATTCAGTCTTTCATGCATTACGTTTATGCATATTTTTTTAAAGAACTTCAGTTTATTTTAAGTGGGTCAATCTGGAATAAAGTTTTTATTCTTAATCGCTAATTACAATTAGCTAACTTTCTGCCATTTCTGTGTCTTCCCTAACCCCTAGAGGCCCTATTGGCCTCTTCATAGCATTTTGCATTATGGTTTTTGTTATTAGCTTGACCCAATTACTGATGTCCTAATTTAGATTACATTTCTGCTTTAACCAATTCTAGATTTTTCTTTTAGACTCGCTATCATACTAGAGCATAGTATTGCCTGACCAGAAACGAGTTGGGTAATTTCTTTTCCTTTGGCAAACCTTCAGACTTCATCTGACTGGAAGCTCTGGCTATTTGCCAGGAATCTAAGGGCTCTAGTTTGCATAAAGCAGGATACTGTTGCCACCTGCTTTTTTAATACCACATGTGGCCAGTGGAGACTAGTTTTCAGTATGCAGTGCTCCATCTTTAAAGCAGATAGCAATCAAGATGCATCCTTGCAGAACTGCTGTAATGAAATTTGCTAAATAATGATACTGCATGAATTGCAGTTGTACCTTTTCCTGAGACACTGTAGTCTTTGCGCTGATACCAGAAGCCTGTTGTAATTTGTGAAGAGCTTGCATTGCTACAGTGCTTTAGATTCCAAAGCTTCACAAATAGGCATAGATAGTTTCTAAATAGAAACTAATTTGTGGAGAAGATGACCTAATGCCTTCCATTGTACTGAATTCCCCTAGAAATAACTGGGCAGCTGGGAGCAGCTACATCCCAGGCATCGTTTTCTTGTTAATAGCTGCCTTGAGAGGATATTTAAATGAAAATAGCTAGTGGGAATCGGATGTGCTCTAGTGCCTCCTGTGCAGTGCTTTGTGAATTTGAGCAGCAAGTCTCTTTACTGCAGCCTGCATCTGAGTAGTTCTGTTGATGTTTTTGTATTCTATGTACATCTAGTAAAAAAAAATTCGTATGCACTATACAGCAAATTCAGATAATTTTTCATGTGATTGAAAAGCTGGGAGTGAGTTGTTCAGGCAAAAACTTCTGTGCTGTTGATGCAACTATAGAAAGCAACACTTAATGATCTAGTAGTTTAGCTTTCCTTTGGAATTGGAAATCAAAACCAGAGTAACCACTTAGGACTCATCTTTTCTATGAAGTGTGTTATGTGCGTTCATGTTAAACCTTCCCCCTTCACCTTCCCTTTTTGCTATCGGCAATTGCTCTCTGTGGTGTGGGCAGAAGTACATTGATTACATGAAGTCTGTTCTATTAGCCCCACTTAGATACTCCAAATTTCTAGTTTTATACTGGAGTAGCCCTGTAAAACAGTAACTGTAACAGTGCATAGGGTGATCAGTAGCTTGTTTATTCTCTCTTTTGGAAATGCTGAAGGTTAGAGGTAACAATAATCAGCAGGTAAGATGGTCACTGCAGTGGGAGAGCAATTTCTCTTATGAAGGAGCACCAGGAGAACCAGTAGCATTTTGCAGTGACCTGGGAAGTATATGAATATAGTGTCAAAGATGCTGAATGTTTACTTGATAAACCTCTAACAAATAGGCTCTTTTCTCAAAATGTGCAGGTTTGGATGAGAATTGTATTGGTTGCTTTCACAAATATGATTGGGATGAAGATGGGTATTTGGTAGAATAAGGTAAACCCTGTTGCATGTAGAATTGCTGAAATAAAAGCTTTGCAGAACCTGCAACTTTTAAATTTTAGTAGTTCATTTTTAGAGAAGTCTTTAAGTTATACTGTTCGTATTTCTTGGGACTAAAACTGCATTCATAATGACAATTGTTTTTTGCAGGATTAGTAATGATTGAGGTGGACCTTGAAATCAAGTAGTGCTTGAAAAACGAACAAAATCCCCCCCAAGGTTCTTTTTGCAGAATCATAGACACAAGTTAAAAAAAAAATGGCCGGTGATTCAGAAGTAGAATTGCTGATAAGCCTTAAAACAATGCAATCTGGGGGAAAATAGGAACCAAATGACTTATGTTGGTAATGGTGCATGACTGTTAAATAAACAAATGGAAACTATCAGTGCAGTCAGCATCTGCCTCCTGATAATGCTTTTGTTGGAACTAAGCATGTGATTTTCCTGTAGTTTTGGTTGTGAATTTGGTTGAAGAGAACTTGCAAGCTTCCCCCTCCCTTCTAATGAGAGCTTAGTTATACTGCAGAATCTGGTACTAGTGTATAATTTAGGTTCTGACTTTTAGGTATCTGATATGGAGCATGAAACTGAGTAACTATGACTTCATTTTTAGAATGCTCTTTGAAATAGCTACTGTGAGCTGGGGAGCTGTGTATGTTTTAATATATTGCTGTTGTTATAGAATGGGAGAACACTGAGATGGTGGGAATTAACTTTTTGCAATCCTAATTGAAATATTTTCTGCCCACTTAGTAACCTACAGCCAAAGGTCACCTTCTGAAGCTTTGATGTTCTTAACACTTCAGATTTTCTTGATCTAGACAAGGTAGCACTGGTGCCCAGCTCAATAATAGAGTGTTGTGAAAAGGGGGTTCTTGGGCACAGAAACTACCAGCAGCTTCCTGTCTTCATGCAAATCAGTAAATACTCATGGGGAAAATAATGCCTTGTTTTCTTACCCATTTCTTCCTCAAAGTAACATCCCATGCTAGGTTGTCTACTGTTAAACCTCACACCAGGACACTCTGCTTTGTCCTTTCTTGCTCTCCCTGCCCTATCTTCTGTGACCTGGCAACTGCTGCCTTGGTCCTGGACAGCAAAACTGAGTCCTGAGCCCTCACTGGGTTCTGTAGTGGGCTCGGGAGCTGTGAATGCCGGTGTGTACTGCAGCTGCCATGGATCAGCTGATTGGCAGGGGTATTGCCTTTGGGGAGATGTGTGTTCCATGACTCGTCTGAGACCTGTGTCCTTTCTATATACTGCCTTTGACATGAAATGTATATTGCTCTTTGGGAATTTTGCTGGCTTAATAAAGTCTCACCTGTGCAGGAAATGAGAGCCACCCTGATTTCTGTCCTTAGTAGGAAGAGATTCAAATTGTCATTTGTCAGGAGTGAAATTGTCATTTGTCAGTTGCTCTTTGGGAATTTTGCTGGCTTAATAAAATCTCACCTGTGCAGGAAATGAGAGCCACCCTGATTTCTGTCCTTAGTAGGAAGAGATTCAAATTGTCATTTGTCAGGAGTAAATAGCGATGGTGACTTGTAAAGGGACGTTTCTAACACTTGGCAACTATTTCAATAGATTTTGACTTACCTTGTCTCTGTGGTATGTTGTTTAGCATCTGTGCTTTCATTATCTTTATAGCATGACACTGTATATGTGTCTCACAGCTGTTGCTAACTGACATGTAAGGTTTAATGAAAATTTCGTGGCTCATTCCTATTAAACTTCCTACTTGGGTATCTGAAGTCCAGTATCATCCTGAACAGGATATTTGCCTGCATTTTAATATAGTAATGTTGCATATTGTTGGTAACAGGACCAGTCACACATAGGCTTAATGAACACTTTCTGGCATGTGTGACACCTATTTTGTGGAATAGCTCTTCAGTTTAGAAATATACTTATTGTGTGCCTTCTGTGGGTTGCCAGTGCTTTTGACTGAGTTAGAAATTAACTTAATGCTTCAGTTTCCTGTTAAAGTTAGGTGAACAGGGAAGGAGGTGAAGAGCTTTGAGTACTTTTTTCTGTTCTTTCAGTTGAGTACTAAATTTCACAACTTTTAAGAGTCAATTTTAATACTTCCTGTAGATCTATTGTTTACATATATGAGGCTAGAGGTAGAATTCTATTTCTCAACTCTGCCTAGGAGGTTTTTTTTGAAGGATACCTCTAAATGGTTTTGTTTGCCTGTGATCTTACTACATGCATTGGAAAAATTCCTTGGAAGTGCATATGGATTCTTAAAACAGATATTGATCACTATAACAATGGATTCAAAGCAGAGTAAAAGACTTCTCAATTGCAGTAATTGTATGTGCAGATTCTTAAATTTAAAAATGCCTGAACCAATGCCTGAACCTCAAATCCAGAATTTTGAAGGCTGAGGTGCCTTTGTTTAAAAGTGTTAATGGTTTGCCAAAGAGGAGCTATTGTCCATTACAAGCATGCAAGGTAACTATCTCTGATAAAATTTACCGTGGTGTCAAGGAAAATGCAATAATGAAATGTATGTATGGCAACCATATTAGATAAATATTAGTTACACAAGCACATTTATTTTTGTCTTCTGGCAATGCTTTGTTATATGTAACGTGGTAGTCGTGATCTCTGCATGGTGTGGTTCTGTGTTCTGGTGCTGTGAGCCAGTGAGGTAGTTATATGGTCGTTGCATTTGGCATTATAAAGTAGCATACTCTTCTTGGAGTTACACTCATGTCTCTTGCTTGTGTATTTTTCTGTATCAAGTATGGGTAGTATTAAAACATGGAGAAGAAAGTATTATTTTTATTTGCTAATTATGTAAATGTCTTAGGGCCCCCAGTAGTCAGGCTGGGCTCTTTAACAGAATCACAGAATGTTAGGGGTTGGAAGGGATGCCTGGAGATCATCTATGATCTAGTCCAACCCCCGCACCAGAGCAGGTTCACCTAGAGCAGATTGCACAGGATGGTGTCCAGGCGGGTTTTGAATGTCACCAGAGACAGAGACTCTACAATTGCTCTGGGCAGCCTGTTCCAGTGCTTTGCCACCCTCAAAGGGAAAGAAGATCCTTGTCAGTTTTAGATGGAACTTCCTGTGTTCAAGTTTGTGCTTATTACCTCTTGTCCTGTCACTGGACTTCACTGAGAAAAGAGTGGCCCCATCCTCCTGACACCCACCCTTTCTTAGTATTTATAAGCATTGATAAGATCCCCCCTCAGTCTTCTCCAGACTAAAAACACCCAAGTCCTTCAGCCTTATCTTATAAGAGAGATATTCTAGTCCCCTGATAATCTTTGTAGGCCTTGCTGTACCCTCTCCAGCAGTTCCCTGTTATTCTTGAACTGGGGAGCCCAGAACTGGACATAGTGCTAGAGGTGCACCTCACCAGGTAAGTCACCTGCCTCGACCTGCTGGCCACCCTCTTCTAGATGCACCCCAGGATGGCATTGGCCTTCTTGGCCACAAGGGCACATTGCTGGCTCACGGTCATCCTGTTGTCCACTAAGACTCCTATGTCTTTTTCCACGGAGCTGCTCTCTAGTAGGTCAGTCCCCAACAGGTACTGATCCATGGGGCTATTCCTTCCTCAGTGCAGTACCCTACCCTTGTCCTTGTTGAATTTTGTAAGGTTCCTTTCTGCCTGTCCAGGTCATGCTGGATGGCAGCACAGCTTCTGGTGTGCCAACCACCTCTTCCAGTTCTGTGTCACCAGCAAACTTGCTGAGGGTGCACTCTATCCCTTCATCCAGGTCATTCATAAATTTATTGAGAAGAACTGGACCAAGTACCCCTGGGGAACACCACTTGTTATGGACCTTCAACTAGATTGTGCCACTCATCACAACCCTCTGAGCTCCATCTTGAAGCCACTTTGCTATTCGTTCTTTAGGTGCAGCAAAGTTTCTGTAAACTGAATCAAGTATTACTTGCTACAAGTAGGTGATCATGATTGATATGGCACATTTAGTTGAATTTAAGTTTCCTTGGGAGAGGAATGAAGGTCCATATTTTTCTACAAGATTGTAAGGATATGTGGAGTAGCACAGGACTAGAAAAAGCTACTATACAAGAGCTACCTGCTTTTGAAGCATTAATGTATAGGACTGTAGAGAGCTGGCAGAACTGAAGCTAGTGATAATTTTGGGTACGTGATGTGAACTGAAGTGCCTCAGGGCATCTGTGTGCAACAGTCAGTGCCATTGGATGGAAGACACCTTCCTGGGCTGTGATTTCGGTGCTATTTCACAGTAGTTCCTTTGTTTTAATGGCAACTTAAGTCAGTGAGAAGTTCAGTCTTCTCATTTTTGTTTTTACAATCCATAGTGTCGTTTCAGTCTTGGCAGTAAAAAGTTTGTGCTTCAAAAGCTTTTATGAGTTAAAAAATAAACTATTTAGCCTAAATGTTTGGAAGAGTGATGTTTTTTTTTCTCCCTGTAAACTGGTCCAAATGTAAGTCAATGGAATCTTTACTTCTACTGGACTACATCACTTGGGTTAAAATACAAATCTTCAGTTTTAAACTGTGAGAACATGGAAGAATCAGTTTGGTTCCTCAAGATGGAATTTCAGGATTTTCAGTTTTGAAATGACAATTAGAAAAGACGTTAAAGCAATTGAAAAGTTGCGCTCAAGAGTCAGTGGTTTATATGTTAATACATTGTGTCTTCTGTTTTAAACCATCTTGCAAGGATTTTCTCTGGAGTTCTCCTTTTTTTTTTAATAATACTGTGCCCCAGGGGTATGTCTGGTTTCAGCCGTTGTTCAGATAAACTCTTCTAACTCATAGTCTCTTGCTGCTTTCAAAGCAGCAGGAAATACTTTTTCTGGTGGATGGAGCCAGGTGTCTAGGAAATGGAGTTGGGAGCTAGAAAAGGAGGACAATTTTATAGGGCTTCCCACTTCTTAGACCAACAGGTTATACTGTGCTTCCTATGTGGAAATCAAGGCAGAGTTAGACTGTTTACTACCTGACTCTAGAGCTGCCTCATTATTCTTCTTTCATTATGTTTTTTTTTTTAAACAACAAAGCTCCTTTTGTTCTTAAAAGGAAGAAGGGAAAGCACATCCAATTCAGGCATCATACAGCCACCTTCGTGGCACAGTGTGTGGCTTTATTAATGTTTCTTTTCCTTCTGCCTTTACCTCAGGAGAGAGAGGGCATCAGGGCCTACCATGACATAGTCTGTTCCCAGTGATACCTGGAATGTTATCTTTGTCCTGTTATCTGCTGGGGTGCTTGTTTCTCTAACTCCAGAGGCACTTACAGGATCCAAACCTTGACAAGTTGCATTCCAAAGTTCTGACTTTGGAATGAAATAACTATTTTTCAAAATTTTGCTAGCTTTACTGCTTCTGTGAGCCTCTGTTTGCCTTCTGCTACTGTCGTCATTTCATATTACTTTAGCAGAGTATTCTTTCTCATTCTAAATAGTATTTAAAAAAACAACTTTGTTTAGACAGGGAGAATGCCATTTTTTGGGAGTTGGACTCTTTATCCCTTACTGTATGTGCAGAGACATGGAGGTATCTTTGTAATTTAAAATGCTTAGTGAATGAGGTGATGCTCATCTTCCATTTTAGTTTTTGAAGCTTGACAGGGAACTGAACAGAATTCTTTGGAAACAACCTGTTTCAGGAAAAGCTGAAAGTCTTGACAATTATGCATTAAAGGTACATGAGTATTACAAAGATTAATTTTTTAGGATTTTTTTCTTTGTGCTTGTCCTGGTAAACTGGTTTTGTGTGTTTCGCCAAAAGATATTGTAGCATAAAATTATCCTAATTAGAAGCCACAAGTAGTTGCAGTTACTAATTAGAAGTCACAGAGTAGTGTCAGCCTTGATCTTTTTGTGAAAGAGAAAAATAAACCAATTGTTCTGGTACCTTCTTAAATGTGGTGTCTAATGTTGAATTTAAAGCTCTAATTGTATTTGTTGTAACTTGGAACATCACTCTTACATTAAATAGCCACACAACCATTGCAAACTAGAATGAAATAATAAAATTACAGCAGCATCCATCTTTCCTTAAACCGTGTCTACAAAGGAATGCATTCTGTTTCAACTGTGAAGCCCTTTGTAAAAACAGGATCATGACTACAGGGCAGCTATAAGGCTGAAACTGGGTTCTCATTCCAAAAGAGTAACAAGCTATCCTTCTTCTGAAGGGCTGATTTTTTGTGTGTTCTAGTCTCCCTGTTTTAAGCAAGTCAGAGGATTTACTGATCATATGATAATGAGATAATATGTAAATATATTTCAGGAAAAGCTGTCAATATAAATATTATATACAAATAAATATATTTATAATTATAAATATATATATATTGCAGGACATATTCCAGGATTCCAGTCCTGTTAGCTGAAGTAATGAAGGGGCACTGAGTACATGTAGGTTGCTATTTACAGAATCACAGAATCATTCGGGTTGGAAAAGACAACTTTAAGATTGAGTCCAACCATAATCTAACTCTACCAACCATTAACCTAACTCTACCAATTCCAGTGTTAAGCCATGTCCTTAAGCACCACATAGACACAGCTTTTAAACTCCTCCAGGAATGGTGATTCAGCCATGTCCCTGAGCAGCCTGTTCCAGTGCTTTATAACCCTTTCAGTGAAGAAGTTTCTTATAATATCTAAAGCTCCCCTGGCACAAGTAGAGCCCTTTTCTTGTTAGTAGGGAGAATAAAGGGGGGGAAATAATGTTTAGTTTTTCAGGCATGTAATTTACTATATAGGTATTTTTTTAGCTGTTTGTGAACTGTTACTACTGTAACTTAAGTTCTTCAGAAAAGTATTGTTTAGCCGAATCAACAACAATCTAAAACCTGAAATGGGATTATAGATATAAAAGCTATAGTAAGGGTTGTGCAACCTTAAACATGTGGAATATGAAGCTGTGTTGTTCCTACTGCAGAAAATGTGTAAACACTAAAGTCCTTTGGTAGACTTGGGGCTGAGCAGCTACAACTGTTTTTGTTTTTTTAAAATCTGTTAGGAAGATGACATTCCTCTGTGTTTTGTTGAAAAAACTGTCTTCTCCCCTAAAGTTAACCTTCTGCTAACTGCAGTGAATGAGGTAAGGATTTTAGCATCTTATTGAAACCTCACTGCCAGCTGCTACATTACATAATGCTTAGTTATGAAGGAGGAAATGAACACAAAAGCTGTTCTTGGTGACTGACAGCATGTAGTGGGGACCTTCTTTCTGTAAAGGCAGGAGACAGGCGGTGTCCCATCTCATTGTGTTGCTGCTGTGTTGTGCAGATGGAAGTTTCTGAAGCTGGGTGTCCTAAAAACTAAAGTCAATTCCTGCTAGAGCTTCAATTCAATGCTTGCTACAAAACAAACAATAGTTGTGGAAATGCAAAACATTTATTTAAAAAAGTAGAAGTAACTAATTATTTTTCAATACAAAGGGCGACTAAAGAAATAATGTTGAAAATACTGAGGTGGTTCTATTTGCAAGGCCCTAACAATAAGTTGTTTTTTTACTTTATCTGCTAATTCTCTGGAGTGCATGTACTGAAGAAGCAGCTTTGAATGGAGGAAGAGCTCAAGATGGAAATAAAACCTCCAATCTTTTCAAATGTAAAATCATAAATGTGTAATTATTTTCAGCTAAAGCTCTTTGGAGATCCTGTACATTACCTGAGGCAGAGATTCACTGTGGACAAATCTATTCGTTGCCTGGTTTTCTGCAGCAAGCTCCAAAGTGTGAAAGATTATGTCCGAAGAAGCACAGATGTGTTATAATATGAAGTATCTGGCTTGCTTTGCTGTGGGTGCAGCTGTTGTCACTGCCATCACTGCAGATGGTGATAACCAGGATTATTGCCAACAATCATTTGAGGCTAGCAACAAGGCTTTTACATTAGATACTCCCAATGTGTAAAACTCCTTAAACTGGTAACTGGACGAGTGCTTGTAATTTGAAAAAATTAAGAACTTTTACCCCTAGGATGACTATCTAAAATTTATGAGAGTCTAGTTGTGGATTTGTGGGAGACAATTAATTATAGTAGGGTGATTGATGGACACATTAAATGTTGAAATATATAAATAGAATTCCTAAATGTAACATTCTTATGCAGTGGAATAAAATACATTACTAATTCTTAGAGTAATAGGAGGCATAAGCAAAGAAATTTTCTCCTGCTTCCCAACCAAACTCTTTAAGATTCTCCCATAAATGGATGCATTTTTCATTTATTTTTGACAATAATGTATTGGGCTTTTTTTATGACTGACTTCATTCACATATTTTTGGATTCCAAAAATGTTACTGCTCTATAAATCTGAAAATAGTTTTGTATGAAACACAGTGAGAAATGAGACTGGAATATAATGAGAAAAAGAAATCTAATTTTATCACTTCTTAAATGTTATCTCAGAAGAGCATTCTTCCGATTACCTGGAGTCATTTAGCACCATCTGTAGTGCCATGTGTAACACAGCTATAGTAGTATAATAGATGCTGAGAATAAACACAGTTAAATTAATGGTTGCTGCACAAATGACTATATCATATTTTAGGAGTTTAAGGGTCTTCTGTGGAGAGACGTTGTTATCTGTAGCTTTATTTTCCATAACCCACTGCTTTCCTCTTTGTTTCTCTCGATGCAGAGCTATGGTGGCAATGAAGTGATTGCCACCAGTGTCTTTTCTCTGAGAGAATGTTGCTGCTTTCTGTTTCATCTGTATTTTTTGTTCAGTAAAGAAGTGGGTCATTGCTTTAGATGTCCTTTGCTGCAACCTCTCCTCTTTGCCTGGCATGCCCCAACACAGGAGAGAGAACTGCTGTCTACTCTCCTGCTGTCAGGAGTTGTATCAGTCTCCAGAGTTAAGCGGCTCCAAACTTTTGCAAGCAGCGCATGAGCACAAGAAACTAGGTGATGAATCTAATGGCTAGCACTCTAGTTAGTTCTTTTAAAGGGAAATGTTTGAAACAAAAAAAAAGAACCTTGCTTAAGATGGCTTTTTGAGTTTGAAGGGTTGGTGATACTTAGAAGATACTTGTAATTCAGTAATGAAGTAGATGGTCAATTATGTTTAAAGTAATTTTGATTTGCTCTTTAAGTTTTGTTTACCTTATTTAAAAAAGAGATCTCTGAGTTGATAGAAAAACTGGAATGGAATAGTTACTAAAATGCTTTTGTCAAATGCTTGTTAGAATTATTCTACATGCTGGAAGGTGTTTTCGTTTCTGGCTCGTTTGTAAATTGCTTTGCACAAAGGTTACAAACCTTAGCTGGTAGTATTTGTCAGGGTATGGTTGACGCTAGCTTCATGCTTTGATAAAGTGACAAATAAGTGTAACTTGATTTTCTTCTTTCTATAACTTTTCCTTTTCTTCCTGAATGTTTTCTTAAATGTTTCAGTAGGGTTTGGTTTTGCAGAACAGAAATGTGTTCCACAAGTCCCTTTCCTGTCTCTTGTCTTGAAATTTGCATGAGAGGAAGGAATGAAAAAAGAGTTAGATTTTTTAAATATTGAAGTACATTTCAAATGATGAATAATGGTGTCTGTATTTGTATCACAGCAGCCTTTCATATTCCAGATATGTCATCGACCAGCTGTGTTTAGGTGAAAGTAAATGTCAAAGACAGTATTGCACATAAAAGAAAACAGGTGAATGGCAACAAGGATAAAAAAAGCTAGGTTTATTTTGAAGTAAGGAATTTAAGCACTTAAGCAGGTGCTGCATTATTCTGCGCTGAATGCTTTGCAAAAAAAAGTCCAATAATAAAAAGACAATTCCATCCCTTTTAAAATTATACATGAAGAAAATATTTTTCCTTTCATCTTCCATACTCTGCCACTGTATTTTCCCCAATGTTGGTAACAGAATGATTTACTCAGGATTTTTTTCAGCATCCTTGTAGATAAGCTGAGAAGGTGTCCTCTTAATGGTCAGGTAGTGAGGTGGATCATGAACTGGTTGAAAGGAAGAAGTCAGAGAGTTGTGGTCAGTGGGACAAAATCTACTTGGAGGTTTGTGACTAGTGGAGTCCCTCAGGGGTTGGTACTGGGGCCAGTACTGTTCAATATTCGTCAACAACCTGGATGAGGGAACAGAGTGTGCTCTCAGCAAGTTTGCTGATGATACTAAACTGGGAGGAGTGGCTGACACACCAGAAGGCTGTGCTGCCATTCAGAGAGACCTAGACAGGCTGGAGAGTTGGGTGGGGAGAAGCCTGATGAAATTCAACAAGGGCAAGTATAGAGTCTTGCATCTGGGGAAAAACATCCGCATGTCCCAGTACAGGTTGGGGGCTGAACTGCTGGAGAGTAGTGTAGGAGAAAGGGGCCTGAGGGTCCTGGTAGACAGGAGGATGACCATGAGCCAGCAATGTGCCCTTGTGGCCAAGAAGGCCAACGGCATCCTAGGGTGCATTAGAAAGGGTGTGGTTAGTAGGTCAAGGGAGGTTCTCCTCCTCCTCTTTTCTGCCTTGGTGAGGCTGCATCTGGAATATTGTGTCCAGTTCTGGGCCCCTCAGTTCAAGAAGGACAGGGAACTGCTCGAAAGAGTCCAGCGCAGAGCTACAAAGATGATTAAGGGAGTGGAACATCTCCCTTATGAGGAAAGGCTGAGGGAGCTGGGTCTCTTTAGCTTGGAGGAGACTGAGGGGTGACCTCATCCATGTTTACAAATATGTTAAGGGGGATTGTCAGTAGGACAGAGCCAGGCTTTTTTCAGTGATGTCTGGTGATAGGACAAGGGGCAGTGGGTACAAACTGGAGCATAGGAGATTCCATGTAAATATGAGGAAAAAACTTCTTTATTGTGAGAGTGACAGAGCACTGGAACAGGCTGCCCAGGGAGGTTGTGGAGTCTCCTTCTCTGGAGACATTCAAAACCTGCTCAGACATGTTCCTGTGTGATGTGCTTTAGGGGATCCTGCCTGGCAGGGGGATTGGAGTAGGTGATCTTTCGAGGTCCCTTCCAACCCCTAGGATTCTATGATGTTAGTTTACATGTGTTAAAAAAAGAAACAAAGCAAAATATCCTTTTTTAAAAAAAAAAGAAAAAGTGTATAATGCTACAGTTTCACAGTATAAATATATTCAAGTAGTGATGTCAATGTATAAAATAAGAATGCTACAAATTTATGACTGAGTAGTCATACATGGGGCATCTATGTTCCTCTACCAACTTAGTACATTGAGGAAGGCTTAATATGGATAAAATGTTAAATCTGCTTCACTCATACTGCATAATTCAGTCTTAAGTAAATAAGAAAAAGTCAGCTATATAGGAAATTTCAGAAGGAAAATTAAGACTTTGCTATGCAGAAAATACCTTAGTTTCTGAACATCTTAAGATTATTGCAGAAAACTTTGGCCTTAAGTTTGATTCAGTTTTCAAGATTTCATTGCACTTAGTGAAGGTGTTTGAGTAAATAGAGGCAGGTTTTATTTCTTGCTGTTTCTAACTTAGAAATTGATGGAGTTGAAAGAATGTGGGGGTTATGTCAAAATCTGTATTTGAGTTTCTTGCTTGATTTTTTCATTTACGAGAAGTGTTCTGTAGTACAAATTGCATGCTCACCTGTAATGCCAGTAGGAGGACATGAGAGGTTTACTTTGGGTTTTTATATTAACTGAATCTGGAAAACACAATGGAGATGTTTACATTTAGAGATCAACCTGAGTTAGGTTTGCAGTGAAGTTTCTAAAAGCTAGCAGCAATATACTTACTGCGCATTAAGGCATACCAATTTACGCATCATAGAATGCCAGGTTGCAAGGGACCTCAAGGATGATCTGGTCCAACCTTTTATCTTCAAGCTTTTTGAATTGGAGATAAAAACTTACATAGTATGTTTTGCAGACATTTTTAGCTTTTCATTTAAGTTCACCTTGTTAGCAAAAGCTCGCAGTTGAGTTTGAGTGCTATGCTGTAAAGCTGTAGGGCTGCAGAGCTACATACCTTTAAGATCCATTTCTCAGCCTAGATATTTTGCATGAATTATTGCTGGGCTCCCTATTTGTCTTTTCTCAACTGTATATATCTTATTTATTATTTACTCATAGCTTCTGTTTTATTACATTTTTCTTTAGTGTCACCTTAGTTCTGTTCTTGTCCTTTTGATTTGTGTCTCAATTTTTGGTCTTTTGTCAAATGCTGTTCTTGCATATTATGCAAATCTTATTCTCTGTAGTGTTGCACACCTGTTGTCCATAGATACGTTTTTGGATTTTTAAAATTTGTGGTCTTACATAGAAGTATAAGAAAACTATCATACTGTATATAACAAAGCCAGTTACTAGAATGCCATTGTAACAGCATGGTGCAAGTTAGAAGTACAGTATTTTGTGACATAGTTGCTGTGGTTGAAATAAAGAGGCAAGAGTTGTGTTGTAATAGTGGACCAGTCAAATATGTTAGTGTTAAAAACAAAGCTATCAATGTATCATGGTGAGAAGAGCAACATTCTTCCTAAAACTCAGATTCTGAAAGGCTTATCTTGGAATGGTGCTTAAAAATTTACGGTTTCCCATAAAAGCCTTCCTTGAAAGACTTAAGTATAGATTATAAGACCAAGCGATCAATGTGTTAATGTGACCTCTCCTGCATAACACTGGCCATAAGGTGAACTAATATTTTATGCTGTTAGTACACAGACTAAGTGTAAATAGTAAATCTTCACAAAGCAGATTAGACAGAACAACTGCCAATAAGCCTACAGTCATTGAGGTTTGAGTGGTAGTAAATTTAAGTATAAAAGCTTTTAAAATCACAATGTTAGGGCTTGGAAAGGACCTCAGGAGATCATCGAGGCCAACCCCTCTGCCAGAGCAGGACCAGCTAGGGCAGGTCACACTGAATCATGTTCAAATGGGTCTTGAAAGTCTCCAGAGGAAGCTCCACAACCTCTCTGGGCAGCCTGTTCCAGTGCTCCATGAACCTCACAATAAAGAAGTTTTTCCTCATGGTTGAACTTCCTATGTTCTAGCTTATACCCACTGTTCCTTGGCTATTTTGGTAGGACAAGTATTTCTTGTATGAGGTGTTCTGCTAGAGATTTGAAGATGCTGGAAATGCTGTACTAAAATGAGTACCATTGAGTCTTACGGAGTGCAGCTCAACCTTGTAGACAAAAACTCGGGTGTTTTGTGAAATATTACGAGTGGCCCATAAACTTTGATTGCAAGGGAAGAAAATTCAGTGTTCTAATAAAAACTCAACCAAAGCTGCAAAAATTAACTTGATACCTTGGATGGAACTTTGTGTTTGGCCTTACAGTCATTTCTCATCTTCACTAGAGAAATCTGGAAACCTGGGTAATGTGATATTTGAACTGGTATAGACCTGATTGCATCAGGAACAAAAAGATATTGGAAGGTGTCTTGGCTGTGATTAATTATATTTGCTTCATACAAAATATGTCTTGCCCTAGCATTACCTTTTCTCTGTGAGATGTGAATCTTAGGATAAAGCTGAAATATTTGTGACCCTTGTTAATAGGCAGGACTGGTGAACAGAATTAGTTTCTTCTGTGGTGAAGTTCTACAGGTGTGTTGCTCTCTCTTGGCTACCATCATAGCTACGAGAATTATTTCAGCTGATTCAGAGTTTATGCACTTGTCTTGGTCAAAGTGAGGTGGGGGAAAGGCACCTGTTTTGATACTGATAGTTTCACAGAGATTTATGTGGCAACAAGACAAATTAGGTAACAGGAATTTATAACATTATTCTCTTTCCATTCCAGAAGACTGGCTAATTTACTAATATATTGTGAGTGGGAGCTGGCTGAGCCTCAGTGCTGAGAAGGCTGTGCATAGAGATCATTGTAGTGAATTTTGGAAGGAAGCCAAGGGAAACATTGTAGGGTTTGCTCAGAAGGATTACACAGAGTCATTCTGATCTGCATCTGAAATACTAGATCTGGTTTGACCCTTAGTTGCTGTGAAATGTTTGCAAAGGTGGTGCAGGCAAGTGACACATCACGGTGTTTGGAGAGTTGTGGCCTCCTCTTCCAGGTGCAAAGCACACTGTTCTAATTAGTACGTTTCCCAGAGCTAGTTAGATTATGTTCAGGGAAAAGACACAGGAGTGCTCTCTATCTTTCAAAAAATGTTGCTCTAGAATTAACAATCTATTTTTCTAGTGGAGTAGTTTGCCAGAAGCAGCTTTGTATGCATTAACAGAAACTACATTAACTCTCATTTCATTTCTGCAGTGATGCTTAAAATGCTGTGATTAATCTTTTTGTTCTGGTTTTCTTTTAAAGTGGTACTCAAAGGAAGAAAACTAGCTTGACCATGACTATGTATTACAATGTGTTTTACTAATAAACCTTGCAGAAAACATAATTAAACTTTTAGTTATAAGAAATGTGCTTAATAAGGTTAGTTGCTGAAAATTTTGTTTGGTATTATACTTCATGATTAACTGAAGAGACATCAAAATGTTATGTGCCACAAGAGGAGGATCTTTGTAACCTGAACTAGTAGACAAGTGAAAGAGGATGTTCTCTCTTAGGTATTACTATTACTAGGTAAAATTTCAGATCACAGAGGAACTTGTTGAATGTCAAGTACTTGAAGTAATATGGTCCATAAGACAGTTTTTAAGGAGTTATGTTTTAGTGATCCTAAGAATGGATGTAAACAATCTGTTAGAATCTCATTTACTACTGTAAAGTTGAAAAAAAAATACTATTAAAATTACTTTTTAAATTATGTACTGGCTTAAAAAAAGTTTTATAGGAACTGGTCTCATCTTATTGTTAAAAAACTTATTTTAGAGTCCCTGTGCAAGAAAATAGATTCTTTGGGATGGGGTTAATTGTACATAGATGATTGCTTATAAATACTTACCTTAGATGTTTAAATACTTATAAAATTCTTTCTGTGTGGATGTGACAATGTTCCTGTCATATATGTTTGTAGTGAATACTTTTTAGAGAAATCCTTAACTTGGGCCTTGTTTTCACATCTAAACATCTGAAACTTTGAAATTGTTGTGTATAATTTAATTTCAGTGTATTTACTTGGGAATATAGCTGCATACACTGGAGAATTCAGTTCTTTCTTTCTCTTCAAAATCTGTTACCTGAAATGCCCATGAGATGGTGCTGATCAGTCTTGGTTCTGTGTAGTAGCAGATTTGTGCATAGCTCTGATTTAGATGCAGTGGGTAGCATTGTTGTCTTTCTAAGAGAAAGAAGAACCAAATCAACTGAAATTTTGAATTACTATCCAAAATACCTATTACTATACTATTTTGACGTGTGTATAAAAACTGTCTTGACATCCTTTCTCATCTTTGGGGATATTTATATGATGCTAATTTACACAAATTTTGCTTTCTTAAAAAATAATTTCTAAGGAGCCAAAGGATAAAAAAGTTGATAGACATCTGTCCTTTTTGTGTTTCTATACAGAAAATATTCTGCTACTAATAAGTAGTGTTCCCTGTGTGTTCTTTTCTGTAATATCTTTCTGTGGGCATTTTATCAGTTTGATTTGTTTGTTTTCCCCCTGAATCCTGCAGACAGTTTATAGTAAGCAATACATAACACTGCGCCTTGGGAGAAACAGCTATTCATGAAGTGGGGGAGGATACTTTTTCTTTGAGCTGAACTCAGTGTTAGAAACTCTGGTGCTGTTTTTCAAGAGTATACTATGCAATCTTAGATCCAAATGGGAAGAAAAATAGCAAAATAATAAGATAATAGAGAATTATATCTTTCTGAAGTAAGTAAATAGTTACAGTAGGCTGCAGCACAGTAGAACCAAATGTGTTACTTTACATTATTTTTCAGACTGCTCTTACTATTATTTTGAGAGTAGTAACCTGAACTGTCTGGGGGAATGTGTGTGTGTGAGATCTGGAAGAGGTCACGACTGACATAGATGAACTCCCAAGGAGGGAGTTATCAATATTGATAGATGGATATGAAAACAAGAGTTGGTTGTATGAAAGCTGGAATGAAGTGACTAGCACCATTGCTCTAATTGGCTAAGCTAGCACAGCACTCAAAGGAAGTATCTAGTAAGTATTATTAGCAGATTATAGGCCTCTGAAAAATAAGGACAGCTTTAAACTTGATGAGTTGATCTAGTGGAGGTATTAAAAGATGGATTTTGTACAAAGATTGTCTTTGTACAGGCTGTTCCAACTAGATCAGACTGAGAGCACAGAAGAAAATCTATATCCTCTGGAAACTACTTTTCCCTTCCAAATTCTATGAATGATGCTATGATCAATGTTTCTTTTGTGTGTTTTAGTGACTCAAAAATTGTTTTCTTTTTCAAATCACAGTAGCTTTGGCCAAGTAAAAAATATGAATTATGATTGCCTGTATGCTACGTTCCACCAGTGCCTGCTGAAAGAAGTATTAGGACAGCATAGAATAGAAGCTACTAAAGTCCTTCAGAAAAGCACCTTGACAGAAAATGGAGGCAAAACCCGAAGTGGATGCAGCACTGTGCATAGAGGAAATTAAAGACAAGTGCCAACTGAAAAGCAGGGTGTCTTCCTTTTTTTAGGGGAAAAACTGAAAAAAAAAAAAAAGTCCTGGCTGAATTTCTTTGGGGAAAATGAAATTAAAAGGTGCAATTTGGGAATGTTTAACTTAACAGAAGATTTGTACATGTTCTGGATATGCTGAAGTGAGTGGGAGAAAGTTTAGAATTATACTAAATTACATCCCAAGTTGATGCATTGCATAGTAATTACTGGAGGCTGAGTGAAATGAACAAGGGAGATTCTGAAAGGCTCTTTGGCTGTTGATTGTGAATGAACAAATTCTATCATTTGTGTCTTGATGCTGAATCATCTTTGTTGGGATTATAATGTATGTGGATAAGTAGTGTTTGAGGATCAAGTATCATTTAAGGGTAAAAAGGTGGGGTAGGAACACGTGGTTCTCTAACCTTACTTCACACTGAACAAACAAGCATATCCAAGTGAGACGTTTATGGAAAAGCTGAGTAAAACTAGGACTAGTAAGTATCAGTGTATGCAGAAGAGAAAACCAGGCAGAGGTACAAGCAGAAGACTCCAAAAAGGCAGACTTAGTTTCTCCTTTTCAGACTGTTGAGCATTGCTTTCCTGAAGTCCTTTGTTTCCTTCAAGTTTACATTATCTCTGAGGAACCTAGGGAACTTACTTTCAGATTCAGGCTTCTCAATGTACTGTTTCACTGAGATGAAACTCTGTAATTCTCATTCTGTTTATTCTCCCTTAATTCCTTTTTCTTTCTGTCTTCAGATTTGTTGTTCTATTCTCCTTCAGTTCTTTGCATGTTTTCTTGCCTGCAACCTCCTCAGTCTTGAGTATTTTTACAGTTAAATCTTCAAAGTATTTGTAGCAAGCTGTGCTAGTTCTAGGTCAGGTAATTTCAACTGGAATAAAAAAATTCCTATGAAAGGAAATTAAGAAAATTTCGGATTGAATTTTCATTTAGAAAAACTGAATTGAAAGATTTTGTTTTGGAATGCTTCGTTTAACGTGAAACAATGCTGCAGAGCTTCAGGGAAGTTGCTGATTATGGAAGGAGTCTAGATAAGACTACGCAATAAATCCTGGAGACTTGTGTTGGCATCAGAAAAAAAGTCTCTCAGCTGGAAGTAGGGCCAATAGGTGTAAGAAGCCTCATGGACCTACAACTCATGAAAAAAATCTCATAAATTTTGAACTTAAACCACTTTGACATTCTTAAAAATGATATAATAATTTGTTTTATTCAAAAAGTATTTTATTTCATGGCCCAGAAAAACTTAACCTCCCATCTGATAGTGCTGTTTCTCAAAGAATACAAATGTTATCTTGAGCAATTCCAAGAAAGTGCATTTTCAGAAAATTAAGTTTAAGTGCAGTTCTTTGGGTATCAGTATTTTCAATCTCATAGGAGAGTGTAAAGAGAGCCAGAGGTGTTACAAGAATAATTCTTAAAAGACAGCAGCTGTATTTCTGAGGAAATGCATATTTTATAGCTTAGAATATCACATACCTTAGAATGCAACACTGTTTACACAGGATTGTTTGCATGGCCATTTCCATGCAAATGGAAAAAAAAACCCTGAAAAATGTATAATAAACAAGAGAGACCTTCCTGTGTGTAAACGTGTGCGTCCGTAATCAATGAAAGGATTGAATAAATCACCATTTATTGAACTGATGATAGGTGTTTTAAATTTGTTAAGAATAAAACTTAAGTTTTCTGGGAATATAAATACTTAACTTGCACTTTCTGTTTATTGTATATTAAGGTAACTACTATGCTTGGGTACTTCTATGGGATTTGTTTTACACTGAGAACTGCTTTTTTCCATCATTCAAACATTTGAAAGAAGCAATGCCTAATATATGTTGTTTTTGAGATGAAAGTAGATTTTGGAATAAACAATGTTATCCTAGTTACAACAAATTTTTATTATTTCCTTAATCAACTATTTAAAGTTAATTATTACCTTACTAAAAGTAACCAGTTTTTGAAGTAGCATCCTGAAATGAATGTTTTATTATTCTTTGAAATGGCAGTTAACCTGCTATTCCAACCACTGTGCCTGTACTCTGCTGTCAGCATTAATTGTTTCTTCTTTTGAGAAGCAGAGAAAGCATCTGACCTGTGTGTTTGATTTCAAGCCTGGTTAGTTTGTGGAGGGATCAAGTTAAGCAGGTGTAGAGTAAGTGATTTGGGATCTTTCACTACCAATCAAATAATGTTTTTCATCAGTTTAACATGTAAAAAGCTCAAATGGCAGAATTTTCTGACTGCTTAGGGTACATGCTGGGGGACTTGAGTGACTATGACTTAAGAAATATGTGTAGTCTGAGTGTGTGCTTTTTGTTAGAGTCCACTGCCAAAATATTTTCATGATAAAATGGGAATACATTATGATAATAGAGAAAAACAAACATGAGTATAAAGTAAAGAGGTTCGTAGCATGCTGGTAGTATCAACTACGCAGGTAAAGCATTCTGATTATGTCATCTATATGCATTAAACTGACTTTTTTTTTTTTTCAGGAAGCCTGTTTAAAAATCCTGTAGTTTTCCCTACTCCTCAAACAGTGTGTAAATGAACCAGTTTCATGTTTGCTCCTTTTAACTCATCTTCTGAAATCTGTGCTCCTCTCTGCTGGTACAGCTGTCAGCATTAATTGTTTCTTCTTTTGAGAAGCAGAGAAAGCATCTGACCTGTGTGTTTGATTTCAAGCCTGGTTAGTTTGTGGAGGGATCAAGTTAAGCAGGTGTAGAGTAAGTGATTTGGGATCTTTCACTACCAATCAAATAATGTTTTTCATCAGTTTAACATGTAAAAAGCTCAAATGGCAGAATTTTCTGACTGCTTAGGGTACATGCTGGGGGACTTGAGTGACTATGACTTAAGAAATATGTGTAGTCTGAGTGTGTGCTTTTTGTTAGAGTCCACTGCCAAAATATTTTCATGATAAAATGGGAATACATTATGATAATAGAGAAAAACAAACATGAGTATAAAGTAAAGAGGTTCGTAGCATGCTGGTAGTATCAACTACGCAGGTAAAGCATTCTGATTATGTCATCTATATGCATTAAACTGACTTTTTTTTTTTTTTCAGGAAGCCTGTTTAAAAATCCTGTAGTTTTCCCTACTCCTCAAACAGTGTGTAAATGAACCAGTTTCATGTTTGCTCCTTTTAACTCATCTTCTGAAATCTGTGCTCCTCTCTGCTGGTACAATAGTTTTTAGTCAGTATTTAAAAAAAAAAATTAAAAAAAATGTATCTTAGTGATTTTGACAATATATGACCACTATTAATTCTTGTGATACCTGCTTTTATTATTCTTATTTGCGTTTATTAAACTAATACTGTGTCAAGAAACTGTGAAAGTTGTAAGACAGACATTATGAAAAAAGAGGGACTACCTAGTGAAATACACTAGCTTTATATTGGCAATAGAAGTTTTAAATACAATGGCACATGCACTTTCAGCTTGAAGTTTGTGAGGAATGTGGAGCTGAAGCTTTGTTCTATTATTGGTTAATTAGAAAAGGGATCTGGGAGAACATTACATATAATTTGATAATTTCCTCTTAAATGTCTAGAATATAAAGTAAATTTTCCAGTTACTTGGGTTGCTGTCAAGCTACAGTTTAACTGCATAAAGAGAAGCTTGAGTATTCACTTGTATGGAAAAACTAGCACATGTAACAGTGCTGGATTTTGTGTGCAGAATCTCTCATGTTCAATATCTGTTTTTAACCATTTTAAACCTTAAGTGGTTTTGGTAATATCTGCTTACAACAGGATATTGTGTAACTTGAAAAAAGATGGGATGCTCACAATACTTGATTTCTGCTATACCTATTTTAACTTTTTTTTTGTAGTTGAGATCTGCAGATTTATTTTTTTTTTGCAGAGCTTTTTATTCCCTTCTGTGATGGACTGGGTCTAGGCAATCTGCAGCTTTGAACTCTGGGTTTCGGAGGAGCTGGCTGTCCTGGGAGTTTGGAAGTCCCAAAGATGGCAGTTTCAGTGCCTGTATTGCAACTCTCTCACAGCTATGAGGTTGTAGAGTCCTCAGGTAGTCTCCTGGGTAATATGGCAGGAAACCAGGGCCATGATCTTGGATAAGTTCATAATTCAGTCAATGATGAGCAGCAGAAAATGTGGCAATGATGGTATTGATTTCAGTTAGTAAGGTGTTTTTTTTTTCTCCTCTGTAATACTTTTTTTTTTTTTTTTTTTTTTTTCCAAAGTGGTGGGAAAAGACTGTGGCATTGTAAGTTTCAGGAAAGTTCTTATTGCATTTGTCTTGGCTTTAGGAAGAATTTTCTGAATTCCAAAACCGCAACAGAAATAGTACTGATCAAATTACTGTTTTTTTAACATATGTTCCCTGTGCAGAACCAGGAGAGTGGAAAAACTGCAAATACTGTTGAGCTGTATGTTTTCTTGCATAATTAAGGGGACTTGAGAAGTGTTCATTAAGTTGTATCAATGTATGGTATGAAAGAAATTAGTGGATTTGGATATACCTTACACAGAAATGTACACACTATAACAACTCTGGAGTTCTGGAACAGTGCGTTGGCAAAAAATCCCTCACTGACTAAAACTTAGTGTATATAGATGTTTTCGGTATAACTTTAATGGTAATGTAACCTTTTCAAGTCAAAGCTGCCACTTTAAAGTTGTCTATCTACTTGGAAAAGCATGGTGAGGGATGCAGAAGAGTGTATATATGCATACCCAGTGCTTTTGCAGTAGTAGTAGTAGTGCTCTCTGGCCTTTGTTTTCCGAAGTTAAACTGGAACAGAAGGTTATGTGTAGACTGATTGAAAGGAAAAGGAAACTTAACAGAACAAAAGCCTTTAATCTTTGCGGTTGATTCCTTCCTTCCCCCTTCCTCCCTTTTAAAGGCCCTTACATTAAGGTTCATTTCAAGGTATTCTGATATTTGCAGTGAGATGATGAAGATCCTCATGCCAATCTTTGGCTTTATACCTAAGAGACCACGGTTTATAACGTTACCAGGTTGTTGTCCTGAAATGTCATGTTTCATGGTTCTTGTGGCAATTATTTTTTCTATTGTTGTACCGGGAAATCTCTTGCTCTTATAAGTAAGTGTTTATAAGTGTGGAAAGCCGTAGGAAACATTGTTACTGGGAACCGTGGTTTGATAAACATTGAGGAGTGCGCCTCAGATTCTTCATGGTGCTGCATTTGCTTGGCCAATCTTTATTTCTAGGGATAATAGGAGAGTAGAAGGAAATAAAACAAAATAGCCCCTCTGTTAGAGGCCTCACTGAAACTCCCGGGTTAGAATTGAAATAAAAACGATTTACGCATAAGCTGAAGATACTTTTCTTTGTGTATAGATGAAAAATATTGAAGTAATCTATAATTTCCAAAGCGTTTTGTATTTATAAAGTCTGTAGTTACCCTTGCAGTCCCAGAATCCATGACTAGATTTTCAATGTTTTCTGTTATACTGTTCTTTATTTTGATGGCATTAACCTCTGATTTTATAATGATACTTTTTTTTTTTCAGTTGAGTAGTTTTTCATAGTGGCAGGTGTTCTTCACTGTCTTGCTGAAGCAAGGTTTGTTGTTCAGTTTATCACACTTTTCATAAAGAAAACAGTATTCTAAAAAACACCATTTCACATACTCCTACATTATTTGAATGCAGCCTTTTTCAGGGTATGTTTATTATCACTCGTGGATAACAATTTAATTTTGATTCACAAATTTGTGTTTGAGGACAGTGTTTAAGCATCCTTCTAAATTCTGAAATGCTTATGAGTGTAGTAATTCTAGAACAAGTCTTTTTGCTTTAGAAGTCCAAATAAATGATGTGACAGTGTTGACAAATGCTGAGAATTCTATTGGTGATTTTTTTTAACTTTTGACAAATCTGTTGAATTTGGTGTTTAAAAAAACTCTTTGAAGTTCAAAATATCGAGGCCAAGCATTAGCAAATGCTAGCTTTGCTGCCTAAATGTTTGTTTCAATCAGTAATTCAAACCTCTTTTGTTTAACAGTTGTTGCTTTCCTCCCTTCTAAACTGCAGTTGGTTGCAGGCGATGGGAGGGTCTTACCAAGTTTTCTGAAGAATACCTGACAGTTGCTGTTGGTAGTATTTGATGGCAAAATTTTAAATAAATCAATGCACAGAATGCATTTGGCATGTTGCATTAGTAGTTTGTGTACTGGCCTATGTAGGAGGTGAGGTGGCCCTCCCAGAGGAAAGAAAAATGAAACTGTGATGTGAACTGGATGGTTAAAGCTGCTTAGCTAAACATGTAGGCAGATATTGGACAGCCAAGTCAGAATTAGACTGTGCTTTATGGAAATGAAAATAGCCAAGGGGGAAAGTGTTGCCATACCAGGTGATCAAGTGAAGAACTGGAATTTATTGGGAAAGTGGGGACGTGATAAACAGGAGGGTGTGTATTTGTAGGTGGTAGTGATAATGTATGCAACACTAGTAGTCTGTGTCTTGTTTGTTTCTTTGTGTGTTTTGGTTTTTCCCCCTGCCTTCTCCTTAACTGTTGTAACTATTCCTTGGAGACAATTTCTATTCTGTCATTGCCTGTTTGCTGAGAAAGGATGAATCAAGGAAGGGCAGAGCCTTAGAGTTAATAGTACTAGGGTTGGGGGGGGGGGGGGGGGGACAACAAACACAA
>NW_009952533.1:10932618-10937954 GCF_000747805.2 Chaetura pelagica | reverse complement strand
TTGGGGGGGGGGGGGGGAAACCAACCAGAAAGCAGTGTTGTGGCAAATCAGGAAGGAGGAAAAAGCTTTAAAATGTATTTGCAAACACAGAAATGTAAACCTCTTGAAACAAACATTTAGTGGCAGAGTCACACTTACGTACTTTCAATATCACTTTGGGTGAGTTGAAAGAAATAAAAGAAAAAAATAGACCAGCCATGGAGACTTTACTGATGTATCTGTTCTCACAAGGGCATCTTTTTCTTCTGGTGTAGTCAGTTGAAATAATCAGTTTAGCAATGTCAGTCTTGCTGTTATAAAATCTGAAGTGGATCAAGGTCATCCAAACATAGTTGTGACAGAACTGGTTTTGGTCTCTGTCTTGACACTTGCTGCTGTGAGCTGTGTGGATGTGCTAACTAGACTTCTTGTGTGTGGACATGGCTTTAGAGCAAGAAGAAGAATTGAGCACCAGCACTGGTAGTAGATCTTTGAGCTCAGTTGAGGATTGCTGATTTGCTGTTTGATTTTAAAAAACAATCTCTAATCCTTTTGATAGACTTCTTGAGTCTTGTTCTTTCCTTCTTTAAGATACTTATTACTTCAATACACTTAATACACTGAGTAATATAATATTTTAGTAATATAATTTTTGAAACTCTAAACAATGTAGTGACATATTTAGACAGGATGGGGGGGTTGGAATCTGAAGGCAATGAAATAAGTAATTTTTTGGTAAGAATAAAAGAGCTGTTCTTTATTCTAGGCACCCTTCTATTCTAGCCAGAATTGTCACCATGGATCTCCTATGTAGATCACATCTGAAAAATGGCAACAGGGAAAGCTGAGTGTTGTTTCCTGTAGCATACCAATTAGAATTTCTTACATCCAACTGTCTTGGCTTTAGCTGTTGCAACATCCTCTGCCAATTTTGAGAAGGCAAGTATAGTGTTTTCCAGCTGTTGTGGATCAAGGCACTATCAGAAATGACAGAAACGTGTGCTGGTTTTTGTTTTCTGTTGGAATTTGTAACCCGGTGCTTTTAGTTGTGCTGAAATTCTTTGCAATTAATTTGTGTAGCTATGAAATGTGATGGCAGGTGAGGAGCTGGCACACAGTTGCTTCTTGCATATACTATATTAGGGCTGTGACTTTCAGCGGGAGAGGACATACTTAACATTACAGTTGCTAAACCTGATAAAACCTGTCAGAGCTTCATAAGTAAACTAAATACTCTCTTCATTTTGTATTCTTTCTTGGTTTTTTGAGCTTCATTTTATTCTTTTCGTAAAGTTATTCTTTGCTGCTCTTCTACAATACCATATTTGGAACATGCTCTGTTTTGTTCCTCTTCTGTGATTTTCTTTGTTCCTTTCACCTTTCTACCTAGAATAAACTCATAAACTTGTTTTACTCCTAGAATTGGATTGTTATGTTTTTTAATAATGTACTTTGCAAATATCACAAAGTAGATATTCAGTTTAAATCAAATGTTACAGTTATGTGAAGGGTTGCTTGTGTAAGACTTGTAGCATGCAAAATTCAGATTCTGTAGAGAGCCGTGCCTTCCTTCCTTCCATCCCCAATCCACCCACAATACCAGACATGTTGTTTCTGTACAAAAATACTGGGATACGTTGACTGTTCTCTATCATATAGGGAAGTGGTCTTCAAACCTTCTTGATTTCACACCTCATCAGTAAAAAATTTGAGAATGCACATGCGATATGTGTATAGATATCTATAAATTATATACATATAATGTTGTATTTGTGTATTATGTACATTATAAACAAAGCAACAACAGAAATTTAAAAGAGTGAGATAAAGATAAAACAACAACTTTAATTTTCAAGTTGAATTTAGTAGTGATGCAAAAAACATCCAGCCTGTCTTCCACACTCCCTGGTGTGCACATACATCACCGGATGCACTGGGAGATTTTTTTGAGAATTATTTATTTATTTATTTTAGTTTTCTTTGATTAGGTAGGAATATATTATTGTACATTAGGAAGTATTTCTGTTCAGTGTATGTTGCATACATGATTCTGTAGTTGTTTGTGCTTCTCTATTACTGGAAGGGTTTACTACACCTGTGATTTCCTTGTCTGTTTGAAACAAATTCAGTAATTAATTATTTGCATCATTAGTAAAACTAAATGGTTAAAGGAAATATCTTAAAATGCTTTCTTACTGAATTATTATGGCTGTCTTTGCACACCAATATGGTTGAAGGAAAACATATCTTGGGTAATCTTTCACATTTAAGTAATTAAAAAAAAAAGCTAGCTGGCAGTTTTTTGGCTGCTGAATACTAAGCATGTTAGACAAATAATTTAATGACAAACAAGCCTGGCTGAGTTGTTTAGTTAAGTGGTTTTTTTAGCAGTATCCAAATGTATTAAGAGACTTCAATTTTTTTTTCTTTTGCTGGTCATTGTAAGAGAAGGCTGTGTTCTCTGTGAGTCAGTCTACTTTGGTCTTTTTAACCTACATGTCTAATTTCTCTCTGGACCCTTATCTGTAAGTATGTGTAAACGTACAGTTATATTTGCTCAGATGGGGTGTTGGTGGTTTTGTTGCATTTTGTTTTTTTTTTTCTTCTTTTTTTTTTTTTTTTTCCTGCTTTGACCTGTAGCCAGAAATAATTTACTTCTCTTTGCAGCACACAATGTGAATGTCCTGGCTGATGGAGGTAGGCACAGGCAGGGCATTCTCTGTAAAGTGTTCCTGACTGTATGGTTTGTTCCCCACTCTGGACTTGTTGATTCATATGATATTGGAAATGTTATTTTCTAGGCTCCTTCCTTGGAAGGAAGAATTGTTCAGCTTGGTGACTGTGTGGGTTAGCCTGTTTCTCTCAGCACACAGTAGGTTGTTTTTGTTTGCTGATGAGTAATTATTTCCAGACCTGACAAAAGTTAGTGCTTGAAGCTACACTTATCTGGATCCTGAAAAAAAAATATCTATTTTTAATATTCTTGTAAGTTAAAAAAAAAAAAAAAAAAAAAAAGAAAAGAAAAGAAGTTAGGTAACTTTTAGAAGTTGGGGAGGGGAGTGATTGGTTAATGAAATGGACAGCATGGTACAATGCTTTGCTATGTGTGTTTCATGTATTTGAGTTTAAATTCAGAGTAATGTAACTCAAGCTGACTTTCTACAGGCTGTCATAAAATGACATGTCTGATTTTTAAAATGTCAAAACCATAAATCATTAGTTTGCTAAGATTGCACTAGCAAGCTATTAAAGAACATGGCAGTATTTACTGTAGATAAATGCAAATTTAAAAAGGTTCTCTGTATCATGGTTTAAATGATTTATTTGCTTTCAATGCACATATGAATCTGATGTGATGTGAAGATTTAGGATATTTCATTCCCTGTATGGCGCTACAAATTTGCATGTTATTAAACTATCTTGGAGTCATATCTTTCTTGTATGTCTTGAATGGTATAACAGGTTAAGGTAGACTGAAAAAGTTAATTAAAATGAAAGCAGAATTAAATTCTATTAATACAGATACTGGAAAGATACACATTTCAGCTGGATGTAGTTATAGTCTGTATCTATGTTAATATCTACTGAGATCTGTAATACCATGTACTCTTGCAAAACTGCTGGGTTTTGCAAATACATCTTTAAGCATTATTTTAAGTGCATTGAAATTTTGTCTAGAAATTGTATGATTTGCAAAAGATCAACTTGGCAGCCCTTTGTTTCCTCAGGGATTTGCAATAAAGCTTAGAGTGGCATGGGCTCCTCAGGAGGAAAGGGCCTCTCTGTTCATTGTCCTGCGTTGGACGAGCCAGTAGGGAATCGGTTTGATACGATCTCTGTTCTGTTCTCCAGACTTGTCCAGTGGCCTGCAAGTTTGCTGGGCACGTCCACCCTTTGTCCTCTGTCATGTTCTTGGCAATCCGTCTGTTTATATCAGCTGTCCCACCTCTTGATGGGTCAGTAAAGATGGAGAGGAGTGTAAAATACCAGTATTAGACTTGGCTGTCTTTCACTTTTGGAATATTTTGTTGAATTTCCAGAAGGCAAGACAGAAGCATTGTGCATGATGGTGTGGAGTGCTGTTACTGTTTAGAGTTTGAGCATTGTATTTGTTTTTAATTTAAACTGTTTGTACTGAGATAATTTTTTTAATGGTTACCAAACTGATGAAATAAATGTAGGGTTGTTTGGTTTTTTTATGTAATTTTTGTTTGGTTCTGTAGGATAAAATTTAACTTTACTAATAATTTCATCTAATACTGGGATTGTTCCCTTTTTAAGGTGGAGATTAAATTTATTTGTACATATTTAAAGAAAATAATTCTAAAAGCTTTTTCTAAAAGAGCTAAAACCCCAGTATGTATGAAATTAAACATTCATAGTGCCACTCCCCCTGCCTCTGTGTTTAAAAACATTGTATGGAGCTAATTCTTTCTTGCATTGCTCTACTTGCACTGGGGGTTCAGTTGCTCACTAAAAATTGAACTAATTCTTGATGTAAAAAGCTTGCAAGCAGGGTGAAAAAACTTTGTTATTTTGTGTGAGAGTAATTTTAGTCTATGCATACATATAGCTCAGTGCCTTTTTAAATAAAAGTTTTTATGAACTCATTTATGTCTCAGTTGAACTGGATAGGAGATACTTGCTACTGTTTCCAGTGTAAATTGTGCCTTTTGTAGTTAACAATTGCAAAGGTGAAGAAGCTCTGCTTTTATAAAAAAGCAATACTTAAATGTGAACTTTTCTGCTAATTTGAAATGTTATCCACTCTTATTTCCTGGAGATACAGCTTTCTTTGTTGTGCCAGAGCATGAGATACAGGCTGCTGATACAAAGGTGTCTTGGGGAAGAAGAGAATCATATCGTGCTGAGACAGGTTTCAAATACAACATTAGGTGGCAGTAGACGACTCTTAACACCTTGTGGTTGTTTCTTAAATATACTTCTAGACAGTTTTCCAAATGCGAGACAGACTTGAACAAATATTATTTTAATACAGAACATTCTATGTTGCATCACTATAAAGGGAAGCAATAGGAATGTTTTTTCCTGAATGATCCAGCTTTGATTGTAGTTAATAACACTATTGAACAGAATCATGGAAGCATCAAGGTTGAAGTAGGTGCAATGTTGTGTAATGCCACTATTGATATGCCTGGTTTAAAAACCTTTCTTATTTGCCAGGTAAATGAAACTGTCGGCTTTGTCAGGAACTTGGCAACATGAGAAAAAGCAACTAATTAAGAAGAAAATGTACCTCTTCCCCCTCTTTTTTTTTTTTTACCATTCTTTTTCCCTTAGAGAGCATGGGGTCCGAGTTACACTTACTACTCTTTTTTCATAGTCTGTTTCATAGT